>NW_024537663.1:0-139564 GCF_016628075.1 Suillus paluster
CCATCTCCATTGCGCCCTATAATGCCGGCCCACCTGTCTTCATTGCACCCCATATCACCGGCCCGCTCGTCTTCATTGCACCCCATATCACCGGCCGACTCGTCTTCATTGCACCCAATAACACCGGCCGACTCGTCCTCATTGCACCTCCTTTACCAGCCCACCCGTCTCCATTGCACCTGCTATACCGGCCCACCCGTCTCCATTGCACCTGCTATACCGGCCCACTCGTCTTAATTGCACCATATTTACCAGCCCACCCATCTCCATTGCACCTGCTATACCGGCCCACCCGTCTCCATTGCACCTGCTATACCGGCCCACTCGTCTCAATTGCACCCTATTCTCCGGCCCCCTCGTCTTCATTGCACCTTATGTACCGGCCCACTCGTCTCCATTGCACCTCATTTACCGGCCCACTCGTCTCCATCACACCCCAGTTCCCCGGCCCACTCGTCTATATTGCACTCCATTCCTCTGGCCCACTCATCTATCACACACTGGATTCACTACTACTATTCATAATTTCCTATATAGTACATTGCTATACTACCATCTATACTATATACACCCAGCCCATCCGTTTGCCTTGGACACTCCACCCCCTCGGCCCACTCGTCTAACACGGTACAATTATTGCCATGGGCCGGCACCGGGTGGCCCGTCTCTATTGGTACATTGTCACGCCCGGCTGCCCGTCTGAGACGGGTGAATTCACTGAAGGGGCTCAAGCACATGCGTAAGCAATGAGGCGTCTGAGTAATACTGAACTAAATATAGCATGATAAGAGACATGTGTAGTAAGCGTGGATCAAGGGAAAAAGAAGTAAGTAAACACAGCTGTAACACAATGACCTCGACTAGCACGATCTCATCCGCGCTGGACTTATGTCCGCAGCTGACAATACGTCCAAGAGGCGCATCAGGCTTGCCACCATAGGTATGTTTCTGCCACTCGAGTTATAGCTAGCATCTAACGTTGTTTGAACAGACAACTATCAGGGCGAAGAGAGTGATATTGTCATCGCTAGTCTGACAAGGTCTAATGAGTCCAACGACATCGGTTTCATGAACTCCCCTGAACGTCTGAACGTGCTCATCTCCTGGGCTTGAAATGGATTCATCCTGATCGGGAACTCGCAGACCTTTGTGAATGCTCGGAGGGGTAAGGAGCTCTGGGGAAAGTTCTTCGAGCTCGTCAAACAAGGCGGCTACCTGTACGAAGGCTTCCCGATCAAATGCGAACGGCACCCAAACCGAAAGGTCCTCATCAAATCTGCATCTGAATTTGATACTGTTTGTCCCGATGGTGGATGCACAGAGATATGGTGAGAATTTCAAAATCAGTTAATGTCGTTCCTACTCACACTGTCTCTAGCGACATGATGTTGAGCTGCGGCATCCATCCTTGCCCGCTAAAATGCCATCAGATCTCGGACCATTCGCAAATGCCTTGTCAACACCCGTATTCCGGCATGTGTGATGCCGATCGCCACAAGCTGAAGTGGAAATGTTTTCAGTCGAAGCCGGATCCTTGTCCTGACTGTACCAAAGAAGCCAAACGTGCAGAGGAGAAGCGAAAACGCGAACTCGAGCTGAAGCAGAAACTAGCGGAGGAGGAACTGCAACGTCTGATACAACGTGAACAGGAGCAGTTGGAGCACGACTTACGCATGGCTGAGCTGGATGCCAAGTTCAAGGCGGAAATGGATGCGATAGCTGACGCCCAGGTTGCGCAGCAGCGAGCCAATGTCTACCAACAGAAAATCAAGGATATCGAGGCAGCTAGAGCCAACGCACAGAAGGCGGCTGTAAATGCACAGGCACACGCCAACGCTGCCCATTCTGCCTTGTCATCCAGGACACACCCCACACCTTCCGCACCTTCCGCACCTCCATCCAATCCGCAGTCAAACGTTCCTCCGCCAAATCCTACTCCTCCGTCGTCATCGCCGAGTCCGCAGCCAAGCACAAAATCTTCGACTTCACAGACGAATTCCCAGCAATCGAAGTCTCAACAAAGTGGACCTTCCTCGACGTCATCGAACAATGCAGCACCCACGTCGCCTGCCCACCAGGATTGGTTGTACCAGAAGCAAGTCAATGGCGAAAAAAATAGCGCCATCGACGGTATCATGGAGTTGACAGGGCTTGAGGAAGTGAAAGCACAAGTACTCCGTATCAAGGGCCATATTGACTTGATGAAATGACAAGGCGTCCCCGTGAACAAGGAGCGCCTCAATCTTGTTTTGCTCAGTAACCCAGGAACTGGTGAGTACTCTTCGATGTTTTAGCGTCCGGATCGCTCACATTCCTCCAGGAAAAACCACAGTCGCAAGGTTGTATGCGCCATTTCTCGAATCAGTTCAAGTTCTCCCAGGCGATGCCTTCCTTGAAACGACGGGTGCAAGCTTGGCACATGACGGGGTAGCTGGAGCCAAAAAGCTCATCGCAGATGCCATGATGGTGGGAGGAGGCGCTATCTTCATCGACGAAGCATACCAACTTGTTAGCGAACACCAGCACACAGGAGGTCAGGTGTTGGACTTTCTTCTCGCCGAGATGGAGAACCAAGTGGGTACTCTGGTCTTCATTCTCGCGGGATACAGCAAGCAGATGGAGAAGTTCTTCGAACACAACCCTGGCCTTCCGAGTCGTGTTCCGTACTCCCTCAAGTTCGCAGACTATACTGACGTGGAGCTTCTGACGATGCTGGAAGCGCTTGTGGAGAAACAATATTCAGGCCAGATGAAGGTGGAAGACGGCATCAGGGGCTTATATGCTCGAATTGCAGTGCGTCGACTTGGACGCGGTCGCGGTCGCGAGGGCTTCGGAAATGCTCGGGCATTACAGAACATGTTTTCCAGGGTCGCCCAGAGACTAGCTGAACGACTTCAGAACGAACGTAAACAGGGATGGCCCACTGACGATTTTTTTATCTTCAAAGAGGACTTCATCGGTCCTGACCCATCCCAGGTCCTTCCGCAATGCGCTCCTTGGGAGAAGCTACAGAAAATGATAGGTCTCGATTCCGTGAAAGACAAGACTCTGTCCGTAATTTCTTCGACATCGTCGACACGAACTATCATCGAGAGCTTCAAGAGAAAGAGCCCCTTGCGATGTCTCTGAACCGCGTCTTTCTTGGCTCACCGGGAACCGGCAAAACGACAGTTGCGAAACTCTACGGACAGATACTCACAGAACTAGGGCTTTTGAGCAACGGCGAAGGTGATAATTCATGCTTGTGTTGTTGGCTGCCCATTGACTGCTGAAATTTCGTCAGTCGTGGTCAAGAATCCGTCTGATTTTGTGGGCGCGTACCTTGGCCATACGGAGAAGAGCACCAAAGCTATCTTGGACAGTACCGTTGGTAAAGTTCTAGTTATAGATGAGGTACGCAATCCCAGACTTATTAGCCAGTAATAATATTGACCTTATTTGTCAGGCGTACATGCTGTACAGCAAAAACTCTGGACACCAGGACTCGTTTAAAACGACCGTAATTGATACCTTGGTCGCGGAGATTCAAAGCGTACCCGGAGAATATCGCTGTGTTTTGCTATTGGGATACAAAGAACAGATGGAAGAGATGTTCCAGGTACGCTCGAATATTCACTCGAATTACCAAGCAAACTCTGATATGTCTACTCAGAACGTGAACCCCGGGCTCGCTCGCAGATTTGCCATTGAAAACGCATTCACCTTCGAGGACTTCACTGAGTCCCAACTTCGGGAGATCTTGGACTTCAAGCTGAAGGATCAGGACCTCGGAGCCACAGACTCAGCGAAACAGGTTGCCAGCGATCTTCTGAACAGAGCGAAGAACCGTCCTAACTTTGGAAATGCCGGCGAGGTAGAGAACATGCTCGGTCTGGCTAAAGCCCGCTACCAAAAGCGTCAAGCGTCAGTGCCTCCTGATCAACGTTCCGACGTGATCTTCGAGCCTGAGGATTTTGACCCGGATTGGGAATGTGATCGCAACGCTGCAGCTAATCTCACGAAACTCTTCGAGGATCTTGTTGGTTGCGACGACATCGTGAAAAAACTAGGCGACTATCAGAAAATTGCTCGTGCGATGAAGTCCTCTGGTGTGGATATGCAGCAAACAAATCCCAACGAGTTTCATTTTCAAAGGACCTCCAGGTATATAGCGATTTCTGATCCGGAGCGGAATATTCATGAAGGGATCCACTTATCTGTAGGCACTGGGAAAACTGACCATTGCGAGGAAGTTTGGTCAAGTGTATTATGACATGGGATTCCTTTCTTCATCCGACCTGATCGAGTGCTCAGCCTCCGACCTTGTGGGGCAGTACGTAGGTCACACCGGTCCAAAGACGAAGAAACTTTTCGAGAAGGCCCTGGGAAAAGTGCTTTTCAGTGGACGAAGCATACCAGCTTAGTAACGGGCACTTTGCGCAAGAAGCCATTGATGAGGTCGTCGGCCTCATGACCAACGAGAAGTTCATGAACAAGATGGTCATCGTTTTTGCAGGCTACGAGAAAGAAATGAACTGCTCTGTTGAGCGTCAATCCTGGCCTTCGCCAGTCGTTTCTCGGAGGAAATCACTCTGACCAACATGACGGCGGCTAAGTGTCTTCAAGTACTCGACAAGGAATTACAGAAGACGCAGATCATCCTGTCCGAGCTAGCCGACACCTCTTCTTCTGCTTACTCCGAGATGGAGATATCATCGACCGAATGTCACGCTTGTCCAACTGGGGGAACGTCCTGAGATGTCAAGACCATTGCCCAGAGGCTCACCCATCACTGCATTCAATGCTTTGGCAAATACTCCTGGAAGTGCACCTGTCGCTCACCGCAGATGAGGCAATAGCCGTCATGAAGGATCTGCTCAATCAGCAACGCCAGCAGCTCAATATTCCACGCATAGCCACTTCACCCCCATCAAGTATACCACCGATGGCATCTTCCAGCAATTCCGCTCCTCCTCCACCCCCTTCCCAATCAGGGTCTTCTTCCGCAACCAATAAATCCCAGCCACCTAAGCCACCTTCTCAGAACAGCTCTTCATCCAAGCGGGCGCCGCCGAAGCCTCCTCCGCCATCAGGGCCGTCCCTCTACACCCAGCAGATCCCACCCACCTAATAAGCCACCTTCACAAGGTAGTGCATCATCCAGCAAAAAAAACCCGCCGCTGCCGCCGTCTGCTCCGTTGTCCGCTGCAAAGATCACTCCGAAATCCACTCCTCGTTGCCCGAAGCCGCCCAAAAATTTCCAACAGGGGTCGCCTGCACCGTCCAGTTCTGGAAGTCTGCCTCCTCCCTCTATTTCAGGATCCCAAAGCAGTGCCCCACCTGACTCCAGATCAGCAAGGGAAAGCGAAGCAGTTACCAACTCAAAACACCCAGCCTCGGTCTGCCAATGGTGTTCAGCGTGACCCAGGAATCGCCGATGCTATCTGGAGGCGATTGGAGGCAGATAAAGCTGCAGCGCTGGAGGCTCAAAGGAAAGCAATTGAGGAGGTAAAGAGGCGTGAGGCTGAATTGAGTAGTGCTGCTGCAATGCAGCGAGCTGCAGAGGCTGCAGCTCGGGCTCTTGCTGAGCAGATTCAGAGGGCACGAGACCAGGCTGAGCAAGAATAACTCATGCGCCAGCAGGAAGTGATTCAACGTCGAGAGGCAGAGATGCAGGCAGCAATGGAGAGAGCTGCTGCCACACTCGTCCGAATGCATCAGGAGCAAGAGAGGAAGAAACACGAAGAAGTGAGAATACAGCAGAAGTTGAGGAACCTCGGCGTCTGCATACAAGGCTATGCATGGATCAAACAAGCATCAGGGTACCATTGTGCGGGTGGCTATCATTTTATTTCCGACTCCCAGCTGTGCTAGTTCTGCGCACATCATCCAGGTTTGATTAACGAGACACGACCATGTTGAGCATGTTCATACATGACTACACCGCAGAATTTCCAGTTGGTTTGGAAGTCAACGCTAGCTGGCATTCTTCCGAACTCATTTTCTTACATCTCTTTGCCATGTTTTTGCGCTCTTGCAGATGCTGTGGTATACGTATTTCAAAGTTCTGTATTCAATATCCTGAGGTAGATTTACTTGTCGAACGCCAAAGACTGAGTGAATTCGAAATATAAATTGACCGCTGCTCTTTGCATACCATTCATCCACAGTATTGGATGCAGCCCGCAATACATTCCACTGTTCCCCTCTTCTCGGGCGACGCAAACCAGTGCTCCTATGGAATGCCGAACCGCTGCACGCAAGTGCACATATAATACTTCATGCTCTCGGAATTGAGCTTCTGAGCGCCTTTGACAATGACAGGGAGCGTGTGCACAGTATTGGGGTTCCATTGATTGCCTACGAGGTGGTGGGTGTAAGAGAATTCTACTCGTAGAAGGGCTAGATCTTCGAGTACTCAGACGGTCTCAAAAGGCAGGCCCTTGATGGCAACAAGGCCTAGAGATGTGACACGTGACAATTATTGCATCAACTTGCTCATTGATGTCAACGACTCGACATGCAGGAGTCCGCAATATCGATAGTACAAATAGTGTTGATCAGCACACCGGGAAACAAAACTACACTCCGCTCATGCAAAGTCGATGTCCCAACTCATATTCAAGTTGATGCTCCGACACTCCTGACCAGTTAACAACTGAAACTTGGCATCGGTACCCTCCACCTCAGCATATTGAACACATAGCTTGCCCAACATGCGGAAAGGTTATCACCGATATTTTGACCATGAGGCGGATCAATTCCACCTTTGATGGCTCGCCCTCCAGATCTCTTCTCATCATCCCTCTGCGATGTTCGAAAGCAGCACGAGCGCCGTCGAAGGACCGAGGCTGCTCAAGGCTCTGGTCCAAGATGTCGCTCATTTGCGCAGTCTAGGGTGCGGTTATGGTTCAATTGAAGGATGTCATAAACTGCTATGGTATTTTTTTAGAATATCTTCCTGAGGGCTCGCTCATGCACATCATTGTCAGATCGATAAATCGGGACAGTTCACCAAAGACACTCGTGTCAGTCAAGAAGTTGGTACAGAAGGGTAAAGTGACTAGTAGCCCAGATCTTCGATGTTTCAAGCGACGCGGATCTCATGTCATCCATGTGGACCTCAGCCGCATTTTGCTAGTGACATCGAAGCCTCCAGGCACCGCACCGCTCACAGCGTATGCCACCTGTGTACATAACTACAGCGGTGACATAACACGAGCTCTTTGAACACTTGTCCCTCAAACCGAGTGTTTCTACGACTTTTTGCTCTTTATCGACTCAGCTAACATGGGAGGAATCGTAGGAGGACTCGCTGGCTGTCGACCCTCCAGAAGAATTCACCATCGAGATGCGGTGGAATAACCAGACTTACCTGCTACCTGCAATCCAAGACGGTTTTTGTGCCATCATCCAATTCTTCATCGTCGAGCTATTCAAGATTCGACACAAACAGTTCAAGGGCACCTTTCCAAGTGCTTCAGAATTTGGTTCCCAACACGACTCAACCTTACCAAAGCAAAATCAATGAAGTTGATGCGACCCCGGGAGTTTATCGCCAAGACACTCTGATGTGATCCAAAACTCATACCATATGGTTTTGTTGGTGCTGGGCCACGCTGGATTTGTGGAGGTTGCGGGGGATAATAAGACCGCATCGCAATTGAGATGGAGCTGGTCAGACCAGCAGAGTAGAGCGGGTTTGGTGCATTACTAGCACAAGTTCCGAAGGCAATTGCCGTTGTAGGAGAATCCTCTTGTGACGGGTTCACCACTGTAAGTACCTGTTAAATCTAAATCTAATTGAGATATCATCGACTCGGAGACGTAGATCATGTAAGTACTACTTAGATTTGCGGGGTTCACCTATCGTTCATTTCTTGGGCAGTCTGGTCTACGTGTGGCCCCAGTCACTGGCTATAGCCGGCGAGTAGTTGTAGTCTAAACTTGGTCTAAACAGATAAGAGAACACGGACAGCCTGGTATACTTACAAGTTGGGTGCCTCATACGTAATGTTAGCTACTTACTCTTACTGTATAGGTTCATGGCATCCGTGTGGCCCTATATAGGCCCTAACCACGAGCGCCTGCAATTTTGCTCTCAACACTCAAGTACTCAAGTACTCACGACCCACACCATGTAGCTTGTTTCTCATGAATCGAGCAGCCCAGAATGCCGAGACGATTTCAAGTCAATAAAGGATCTTTCCGAAAAGAAGCGCAAGTCTTATCTCGAAAAGGATCCTACGGGCGTCAGAATTCTCAAACATCAGTCTCTTGTTTGCGTACTTTCAGGAAATCAAATCATCAGTCTCGCAAGTGTTCACCGCGTGGAGGCACTGCTTGCGCAGAAGCCACCTGTTATTGTGCTTCAGCTGGAAGGGGAGGCTAGCATCGCAAAGACTCTCCTTCAGCTGCAGTCATCGGATACCATTCGGCTCATTCAGATCGACACTGCAATTTTTGCCTTTGAGCCAGTCTTGAAGGCTCTGCAAAACACGCAGTTCATTCCGCTTTCAGAGGAGCTCCTGTTCTGGAAGGACGGGAACCTCATTGGCGGCGCTTCGGTGACTGCGACTCAGGTCACGCGACCACTCGCTATAAATCCCTCTGTGAATTTGCAGCGGCTCCTGGGGACTTCATCTAGTATCGTGCTTGATAAGTCTCAGGCGGCATCACTTCTGGCAGGACTCATGCAGAGGCTTTCCCTCATCCAGGGCCCTCCAGGTAGTGTTAATATCGACCGCCTATGCATATCCATTTTGCTGACATGCCACAGGAACCGGGAAGTCATTCATTGGCGCGCTGCTTGCAAAGGCTATCCACAATCACACCGAACAGAAGATTCTTGTAGTCTGCTACATGAACCATGCCCTGGATCAATTCCTAGAAGATCTCATGAAGATCGGTATCCTGGAGACTAACATGATCCGTCTTGGCAGCAGAGCAAACGCGCAGGTCGCCCATCTTGGCATTGCGGGGAATAAAGAGCGTTTCATCTGATCCAAAGCTGATTGGGCTATCATCAACAAGCTGAAGAGGGCGTCGAGTGTTCACTGCAACAATCTAGAGGACGCCATGGACAGGTTCATAGCCTCGAAGATGGCATTCAAGGACGTCCTCACGTACGTCGAGATGGAGGACTCGAAATACTTTGATGCATTCCACGTCCCTGAATATGACGATTCAGGAATGACTTCGTGTCGGCAAGGGTGGCAAAGCAGTCTCCTCGGAGGAACTCATCTCTAGATGGTCTGGAGGATCTAACGCTGGGCAGTTCAAAGACGAGCTCAATGTACATGAGGCGGCTGATATCTGGAAGATTCCTGTGGACGCTCACCAGAGCATGATGGAGAAATGGAGGTCGTAGATATGCAATTCAATCCTCGAGGAAATTCGCAAGAGTTACAACGAGTGCCAAGATCAACTGACATGCAAATTTGGGGAAGCCACTGTGGCGACCCTCATGGGGAAGAGAATCATTGCATGTACGACGACTGGAGCAGCCAAGTTGGCAAAAGACATTCGTGCGGCGAAACCTGATATCCTTCTCGTTGAGGAGGCTGGTGAAGATTCTTGAAAGTCACGTCCTTACTGCCATGGGCGAGAATACAAGCCAGATGATTCTCATCAGCGACAACAAGTACGCAAGTCATTGGCAATTTTTGGGACATCGCACTGAAGTTGACTCTCCACAGGCAATTACGTCCCAAAGTCAACAACTACAAGCTGGCTGTTGAAAAGGGCGACGGCTTTGAACTCAACAGATCACTCTTTGAACGCCTGGTTCTTATGGGCTTCCCTCATCAAACCCTGACAGCCCAACATCGTATGCGTCCGGAGATCTCAGCGTTCATCAGGAAACTCACATACCCCGACCTCACCAATGCTGCCAAGACCCAGGGCCGTGATGACATTCGCGGTATCCAGAACAACATCTTCTTCATTGACCACACTCATCCCGAGGATAACGACCCTCGTATTTCCGACCCAGGCGATGGGGCCTCGTCGAAACAGAACACCTATGAAGTCAAAATGGTGTGGAAGATCGTACACTATCTCGCCCAGCAAGGCTATGGGACGGACAAGCTGGTCGTTTTCACACCGTATCTTGGGCAGCTCTCAACACTTCGAGATGTTCTGAAGAGGGACAATGACCCTGTGCTCAATGACCTCAACTCACACAATCTCATCCGCGCTGGACTTATGTCCCCAACTGACAATACGTCCAAGAAGTGCATCAGGCTTGCCACTATAGGTATGTTTCTGCCACTCGAGTTATAGCTAGCATCTAACGTTGTTTGAACAGACAACTATCAGGGCGAAGAGAGTGATATTGTCATCGCTAGTCTGACAAGGTCTAATGAGTCCAACGACATCGGTTTCATGAACTCCCCTGAACGTCTGAACGTGCTCATCTCCCGGGCTCGAAATGGATTCATCCTGATCGGGAACTCACAGACCTTTGTGAATGCTCGGAGGGGTAAGGAGCTCTGGGGAAAATTCTTCGAGCTCATCAAACAAGGCGGCTACATGTACAAAGGTTTCCCGATCAAATGTGAACATCACCCAGATCGAACGGTGCTCATGAAATCTGCGTCTGAATTTGATACTCTTTGTCCAGATGGCGGATGCACAGAGATATGGTAAGAATTCAGAATCGATAAACATTGTTCCTACTCACAATGTCTCCAGCGACACCATGCTGAACTGCGGCATCCATCGTTGCCCGCTAAAATGTCATCAGATCTCGGATCATTCGCAAATGCCTTGTCAACACCCGTACTCCAGCATATGTACTGCTAATCGCCACAAGCTGAAGTGGAAATGTTGTCAGTTGAAGCCAGACCCTTGTCCTGACTGTACTAAAGAAGCCGAATGTGCGGAGGAGAAGCGACAACGCGAACTCGAGCTGAAGCAGAAGCTAGAAGAGGAGGAGATGGAACGTTTGATACAACGTGAACAGGAGCAGTTGGAGCACGACTTACGCATGGCTGAGCTAGATGCCAAGCTTAAGGCGGAAACAGATGCGATAGCTGACGCCCAGGTTGCACGGCAGCGGGCAAATGTCCTGCAACAGAAAACTAAGGATATCGAAGGTGGCCAGAGCCCATGCACAGAAGGCAGCTGCAAATGCGCAGGTGCACGCCGACGCTTCCCTGTTTTGCTTCAGCATCCAGGTCGACAAACCCCACAACTTCCTCCATCTCATACTCCCAAGGCAGTGTGCCACCGATTCCGGATCAGCCAGGCAAAGCGAAGCGGTTACTAACTCAAAGCAACCAGCCTCAGGTCTATCAATGATGTTCAGTGTGACTCAGGATTCGGCGATGCTTTCCGGAGGCAGATGGAGGCAGATAGAGCTGCAGCGCTGGAAGCTCAACTGGAACGCAATTGAGGAGGTAAAGAGGCGTGAGGCTGAATCGAGTAGAGCTGCTGCAAGGCAGCGAGCTGTGGAGGCCGCAGCTCGGGCCCTTGCTGAGCAGAATCAGAGGGCACGCGACCAGGCTGAGCAAGAACAACTTAGATGCCAGCAGGAAGCGGTCCGACGTCGAGAGGCAGAGATGCAGGCAGCAAGGGAGAGAGCTGCTGCTTCACTCGTTCGAATGCGTCAGGAGGAAGAGAGGAAGAAACGCGAAGCACTTGCTGAACAGACTCAGAAGGCACGAGACCAGGCTGTGCAAGAACAACTCTCGTGCCAGCACGAAACACTCTGGCGCCAGCAAGAAACAGTCCGACGCCAAGAAGCAGAGGCGAAGGCAGCAAGGGAGAGAGCTGCTGCTGCTGCACACACTCAGGAGCAAGAGAGGAAGAAACGCAAAGAAGAGAGCACACAAGGCTACCAATGGATCAAACAAGTATTGCCCGGGTGGCTATCATTTTTCTGACTCTCAGCTCCCCTACTTCTGCGTACAACATCCAACTTTGATTTACGACTCTGAGACATGACTCCCCCGCAAAGGATCCATGTCAACGTTCACTGCTTTTCTGAACTTGGGGTTTCCTCACGCCTCTTTGCCATGTTTTTTGCGCTCCTGTAGACGCTGGTTTTCCAATCATCGTTTATTGTTCATTGCCGCGATGCCCTGTGTTGGACAAACATACATATGTTGCGATGTGCTGTATAGTCGTGGATTACTATATACGTCACTGTTAACTTGATGCTGTAATAGTGTTTTCTGTGTTCAATAGCCTGAGGTATATTTACTATCAAACACCAAAGCACACTGAAAGCGATCAATCAATTATATCCGGGGGTTTTGTCCGTCAAAAAATAGATAACATGTCAATGATTCATGTTACTAGTAGTACCTATAGCAAATAGTACAAGTCCCACTTGCACTGTGGGTAGTGAATCCAGTGAGATTCAGTATGCGAAATCAGATTGTAATGCCCTGACATTCACAGCATAAGATGCTGAAATGGAGGTGCTGAAAGTTCCTTTTTTTAACTGAAATTTCAGTGAAAATATACTCTGAATTTTGTGCAGACTCCAAACCATCGGCAGCAGTGATCGGCCGGACCCGTCTGGACGGTTCAGTCAAGGCGGTTGACCTGGTATTGAACATTAAACCTTGACTGGTAAAAGTCAATGCGTGACTTTCATGTGATGTGAATTAGATTAAGTAACTGCGGATAAGTAGACTTAGCAAGTTGAACATTGAAATTGTATGGTAAAATACGAGAAAAAGATGGAACTAAGTATCAGCTGCAGAATTCTCTAACTCGAAAAGATGATCGTGAAAAACAATCTCTTGGTGAAAGCCTTCTTCAGATGACTTCCAGAAATGCAAGAGTTTGGTGACAGTCAAGGAGGTGGATGTTGTGGCCGACGGAAAATTAAAGAGGTTCTTGAGAAGCAAAGGATGACGTGGAGCCTGAGTGTTGAACTCGGCGGAGTGATTGTGGGCTGCAGAGGCGGGTACTATTGAGTTCTCATCCATGGTGTCCTGAATAAGTTCGTTCGCGATCGGAGTGAATGTGGGTGCGTCATCGGGGGTTGGGATGGTATCAGTCGAGGTTGAGTTCTCTTCCATTTCGTCAAATGTGCGTTTATAGTTGTGTCGAGTTTGAGAAGAGTCTGCTTCTGAACTTTCTCGGCATCCAAACGGCTTGCTTTCTCGCTGCAGCTCACTCACGGTCATTGATTATACTAGTGTCAATTTCTCGCGGTGGATGTTGTGTGCTGCCAATACTGAAGTGATTGACCTCAATGGTCATGATCTGGTTGGCTGCTGGACGAATGCAGCTCATACACCATGCTGAATGGTAAGTACTATTGACCTTGGGTCCCTTGTGCCATTCGGACCAGACCTCTGAAGAGTTTGGCATTCCGGACTGCTGAGGACGCGTGAATTGGACTAGTCGCCACTCGCAATGGCCTCTATCAATATCTGAATTACTTTTGAATTATTTATTGTAGTATTATGTAGCTAAGCCCTTGGTAATACATCCGAGGTCACGCGTTGACCTCTGGACTCGTCTTTGACTACTCTAAACCTTTGGTTCAACGCCTTGACCCAGTAAAAGTTCAAGAGGTCAAGGTTGACCGGCCGATCACTGGTGTAAGAGTCTACATCCCAGTGCCGCCACACAAACCAAATACGAACAACAATAATTCAAACACCGCATTATGCAAAGAGCTGTAAATGATGTTGGTGGCATCACCGAGCAGTACATATCTTCCTTCCCTTGGCACTTCTCCCTCTCGCACCTTCAGTTTTTGTTTAATATTGCTTTCTCTCACTCTTCGTCATCTCTTCGCTATGTGCAGGTTGCTGTGGTGGAGATGGTGTTAGATTGTATCTGATACGGAAAAAGTGAGCGAGGAAGGGCGCCTCAAGTGCTGAAGGAGAACCAGAGCGGCGAACGCGACAATAGCTTCGTGCAGTGTAGGAGGTATGCGATGAAGCAGCAATCGGGGTGGGATCACTTTTCTTTTCAGAGAACAGGAACGGCACTTGTGGAAAATAAAAGTGGGATATCAATGGGCTAGTATACACAGTTCATGAAAAACAATTATGTATGACACTGCGAAATTGCAGAACATGGCTGAGAAAAGGCCAATGCACGAGACAAGAACGAACACTTACGGAAGGGACGGGCATTGGTCCATCACCAAGAGGGACATGCGTTCTTCTTGCCATATTCATGCTTAGACTCGCTCAGAGAGTGGGTGAAAGCGCGACTACGGCACAAGCCGCCATACATGTTCCCAGGCCTACATTACATGAAACGAGAACAGCAGGCACTGCAGGGAGGGCCACTCCCATTGTAAATCCGGCAGCCCCATAACAAGCGACAGCGAGACTATTGCATCCTGGTCAAGAATTTGAGTCAGCCGTGCACAATGGCATGCTCGTTGACCTCACCTGTCTGACAGATGGCATACCCAAGGGGACCTGCAACTGCAGGGGCGGCAACAGCAGTAAGGAGGACGACAATAGATTTCAAGTTCATCTTGTGAATAAACGGTGGTCGATGGTAATAACTCGACTGGATGATATAGTTGGAACCAAAGAGGCGTGCCCAACTTATAAGTTGTGGTGATACTGAGTTTCAAAATGTAAACTGTCGGAGTGTCAACATTAAGCTTTTCGGGTCAGCGCAGTTTCGCACAATCCGCGATCACGTACTCCATCCATGGGATTTAGTTACAGTGCTTTGCATAAAAAACCGCAGTCGTCCGCACAGCAAAACGTGTGGTCAGGCTTGTTCGTCCATTTGGGGAACAGATCAGTGACCTGTCACACCATGGCTCCCCACCTCGCCCACAGTCCAGGGAACACATCATAGTATGGCGCTATGAGCAGGGAAAGAATGCACGAGAGATCGCCGAGCTAGCAGGTTGTTCCGAACGGACCATTTATGATATATTGCGCTTGCATCGCGACTTTGGTCAAACCACCAATCCATTCGTTCGTCAGAATGCACGGCCTCGTAGTCTTGAACTGGACGACATGAACTACATCTATTCCATACTTGAAGCCAATCCGGGTCTATATTTAGATGAGATACAGCACCTTAAAGATGTTCGTGATGTTGATGTTTTGATTGCAACTATACCACGAGCACTTCGGAGACTTGCACTCACACACAAGCAGGTAGCAAAGGAGGCTATAGAGAGGGATGAGATAGTTCGGGCAACTTGGCAGGCTCAATATGGAGACATACCAATGGAATGCTTTCTGTGGCTCGACGAATCCAGTGTTGATGATGACACCAATCAACAACGGGGTGGATGGGCTCCGATTGGTCGCACATGTGTTCAGCAGCAGACTTTCATCCGTGGGTAGCGGTTCTCGGTATTTCCAGCAGCTGTTGGCTGGCTAACTGTTTGGGCAAGGTGTCCACAAGCACGGCGAGCACTGTCTATTTCCTCTTGCGAGATATAGAAATGAGGCGGATTGAGAGCACCATCTTTCATGGCGAAAAAATCCAGCAATTCATGATCATCGAACTAGGAACTTACCGACCCGACCCGGGCACCGTAACTAGTGGTCCGAAGGTCGGCGAGGGGAGACCTGGGCCCGTCTTGCAGGTGCCAAAAAGGCCCGTAGAATCCTGTGTAGCATGTTGTATTATTTGACCTCTACCAGACCACTTCGAACATAGCATAAAGTCAAGCGAGCAATGGTGTAATATAAAAATGACCCGCTGACCTGTTTGCCATTGATATCTGGCTCCGATGAGCCTGCGGAGCATAACCTAGTGTGCAGGACAGCGAAAACCATATGCAGGGCTGAACCATTGACTGACCTGAAGTAGTGAGCAATCTGAGCCCACAACCCAACAGACAGTTCGAATGAGGGATGTCGATGTATCCGTCTGCTGCTGTGAATAGCTTGACGATGTACTACTTGAGTTTTCCGCATAGATTGTAATCTAAGTAGACGATCATAATAAGCAATGTGACATGTGACGGGTGACAAGGTACAAAAATGGACGAACGAACAAGCCTGACCAAATACGATTTGCCGTGCGGACGACTGCTTACACAGCGGGGAAACTGACATTTTACCACATTTTGCCGCCAGTGAAATTACATTCGAAAGGTGCTCTGGAACGCTCTAGGCTAGGTCTGGAATGCTTTAGCCAGGTCTAGATCTGCTTCTGATTAAAATCCTGCAAGAGGCAAAATGTTGAAACCCCCGATGTGTTACTGTAAGAGAAAGAGTCCGCCCATTGCCCACTCTTCCGCGCCACCTCCACCCATAAAACATTGCCGCTGCTTTGCCCACTGGGAAGTCTGCACTTCGAGCCCAAAACCAGCGCTAATGGACAGTCCCAACTGGGCTGCCGGTCTCCTTCAATGAACGAGCGCGCTTCGTGAGGCGGCGCTAGCAGGCGCCTCATCCTATCCATGCAGAACTTCAACGTGTAGTACTATAGCACACTGTTCACTGTTTTTCCCTATATAAATTCATTTGAATTCTCTCGCCAGTGTAAGAGCAACCAGCTGTGTGTACAGTGAAAATAAACACAACCACAAATGACTGGAACAAGTAGATAGATACACAAAAGATCAGACAATTGGAAGTTCGAGTTCGACGATGCGGCACCGGCAGAGCCGATATTGCGGGAGACGTAGGCACCGGCAGAAGAGTACATGTCACCATGAATGAGTAGAGCCCGCCTGGAAGCTGCAGGGGTACCCCACTGGGACACTGAAATAGACTCGTGCATACTCGGACGACGAGGATGTTCGACACTGAATCTGCACTTAAAAGGCTGAGGGAGGGCCTACTACAATTGACAAACGATATGGTGGAGGGAGAATGTAGGAAAAGTGAACGTGAAGGGGCTAAGGGGACTGAGGCGTATCCTGAAAAAACTAGATTAACAATACGCCTACCCTTCTGTGGAGATACTGTGACGGAAAGCAGACTAGTGCTGGCCGGGGATCGCGGGGATAAACATTAATGGCATTGTCTAGAAACGTTGACTCTCTCACGATGACTGCGCTGGGGATGTAGCGCCTGTGTTGGCTGCCTAGGAACGTGTCATTGAGGGGGTCTCACGCAAATCTTGATACGCTGACCGCAATGGAAGGCCGCCGCCCACAGTGCTAATGCCGCCTACTCCACGGCGGAGAGACTCGGAGTCCTCCCAGCATTGCTCTAGACCATCCCAAATTTCCATGAGGGAGTCTTCACGGATGGCAACACCAGCGTCGGTGCGACGACGCGCACGAGGGCCAGTAAGCACTGCGTGGACGGAACGAGATACACCAGAGACGGCGAGGGCAAGCGGAAAATAATGGGAAGAGAGAAGGTAAGAATAGCGAGGTGCGGGAGTGACCACGAGGATCTTGCAAGGAAGTGATAGGAAATTGGATGACACTGAAGAAGTGGCGGTAGGTGAGGGGTGTGATGAAAAAGGTGTTGTCGAGGGTGGAACCAATGAGTGAAAAAAAATAGCGAGCAACATAATTACTGCGTAGGAAGGGGCAGAACAAGGTTTCGAACGCTGTAGGCCGTAAGCAGATGGAGATGAGGCGGTCGCTCAAGTAGTTCGCAGCACACCGTTGTTTTTGATGACGAGCACCATGACGACGACGACGACGACGACGAAGGCATGTTAGGACAACAAATATTTGGAGGATAACTTCATGAGATCATAGGGTTTGCGGTGTCCAACCCAACGTCATTGCAATCGTAACATGGTTTCTATTTTCGGAATCGCATCACTCCTCCTGGTGGACACTTTTAGTGTTTCAACGACTTGACAAACGACAGCAGTCTCTTCGATCAGTGCTTGTATACCTCGCTCCTATGATGCTTTACTGTTACACCTTACTCACCTTCAACGGCTACCAAGTTCGAATCCTTGGACAAGTTCGACGCTACCACACCTTCATCACTGGCACTAGTGCTACGATACATGACTGGGAAGTTCTGTCCGTCATCCGATGTATTTTCATTTCTACGAATCAAGCAGAAACATACTACTCGTTCTATCTCGCATTGGTGGTCTTGTCTCTACCGCCGATATCCTCCCTTATCTGTCGACCCTATAGTCAACTCCTGTGCCGCTGCCATCCAGATTCCCAGCGGCAGAGTTTTCCAAGCTCCTGCAAACCCGCAATATCGTTGATGGGCTGGTCACTAGTGTAGTTGGACACGTTGGCGTTGCGTTAGCGTGAGTTGACTTTACAACGCACATGTATTGGTAAACGAATTTGATTGCTTGACCACGTAGTGCTACTGATGACTAGTAGCAACTCCTGAGATCTGAGGGCCTAGGACCGCACACCACTACACTCGTACAGGCACCACAATGACTACTAAGCATCACAACGATTACTATCATGAAAGCACTGTCATGGAAGCAGGAGTAGTAGACCTAATAACGGGACTATCAATGCGGGATCTGACGCCTCAGATGTGCGAGAGGAGATTGGAGATGCATATGCGAGAGAAATTCTTCCCTTCATCTGCCTGCCAGCGAGGCAGGACAGAGCACAATCTACGTAGGAACCTGTATCTTTTCCAAAGAAGCTTACCACTCCTCAGGTGTCCTTCACGCGTTCCCTTACCTTCCCGGTCACTGTGAGTTCATTCGCCATACCATATTTTATGCCTGAAAGCATATTCCCGTTCTTTTATCCTTCATACTCAACCGGAATCAAATGATAAGTGGCCGCACCGCTTATATATCGTTCTGCATTCCGGCGGGATACGTGGTGTACCCTAACAATGCGCCCGGGCAGCCGGGCTTATATGCATCACCGACGCGCAATTTCATTGTGCTGATTTCGAGATGTTCGTATAAGTGTACCAATGGGAGAGCAGTCGTCTATTCTTCCAAAACAAAACAGACACACAACAGAAAACACAAATAGGTCTTAATCCCATATGTTTGATGATGGTAGGAAGCAAAGTGAGTGTTCAGAGTACGGTGCTAGTCGGTAATTAACTCCATCAGTCTCTGTTCAAAGGAGCACATCCTACCCACAGGTACTTTTGAATCACACGATTCCCAGTCTGCACGTGGATTGTGCTGGATCGACTACCCCAGCCTCCACCCTTGACTACACGACGCAATCCATTCACGGATAAAAGCAGTCGACCAGGCGAAGCTTTCTTCACGAAAATGGAATCCCTCCTCAAAATACCACTCATTCTCTCATCCCCTCTCGCCTTGCACGTAGCTGGCACACCTCCCAATACCCCTACCAGCTATGATATTGTTCACTACAGCTCTATTGAGTGGATTCTCATGCAAGATACCAAATACGGGCTCCCGCTCGCAAAGGTAGCTGTTCGTTAATTGTTCATGATCCTCTTTGATGGAACGATGCTCCAGGCACTTTCATGGGCTGTCGCTTTCACAGAAGTCGCTGTCATTGCCTCCCGCGTGGTAGACCCCACCACTCTTCCCAGTGGGATGCAAGAGACAGTCGGTCTGCTTCGAACGATTCAAGACATGCCCATTAACTCACATCTTATTTCCGGCGCCGCACTCATGGCCGTGGGGGGATTACTCCGCTGGTGGTGTTTCCGCACCCTCGGCCGATTTTTCACATTCGAGCTCAGTGTCCGCAAAGGGCACAAACTTGTCACCACTGGTCCATACTCAGTCGTACGCCATCCATCCTACTTGGGAGCAGTCGTGTTGTCCATCGGCATGTTTATCTTGCACGGATCGTGGTCCTCGTTTTTGAGACGCTCAGGCGTTTTAAATATCTTTGGACTGAAAGCGATTATGTTGGCATTGCTAGCGCAGAGAATAATTGCTATAACAAGCCTCGTGCTTAGGATTGGTCATGAGGATGAGATGGTGAAGTCGATCTTCAAAGACGAGTGGGAGAATTGGGCAAAGGTTGTCAAGTACCGGCTCCTACCTGGTATTTACTAAATCTGATAGCATGTACTATGCCACGCAACGTTCACGTAGAACATGTGCTATCCAGATACAGCGGGGTACGTGGCCAGGTCGGGCGCGCGCCCCTTATCATAGGCATTGCATGATTTGGGGCTCGGATGATAACATCCAATGGTTCGGCAAAATTGCAGCTAACTTCCTCTCGCTTCAACGTCACGGCGTCAAGCCATTGATTGGTTCGCATCGTGATCTTCAAAGGCGCGTACGAGGTGGTAAATGTTTCACCCCTCTTTCCCTTGATGGCCCTATGAAATCCCACCCTTGTAGTTGACACGAATAATAGCCTCATGACTCGGAAAGAAGCAAGAAACAACTAAGGTCCGTGAAGTAAGTCATAGGTGTTTGAGTCGCCCGTGCCTGGCGTCGGGACCACGACAACGAACACAATTTACTGGTAAAGCATACCAATTACACTCGTTATAATCTTCAACACTATGCTTCCAATTTGTAGGGTGACCGTTGTAGCAGGAAGGTCTAACACGAGGTGCCGTGGGTCCTGGTCGTCGATAGTCCTCCGCATGTCGTAGTCTGTCCTCTCGACAGATAGAGCCGCCACCTCCCACCTGACAGGCTTGGCCTGGGGTTTCCCCTTGCAGTCCGTGCCCGGTCCAACGTTCCATGGAGTCCCGTCAAGGCAAATAAATTAGACGAACAAAAATTACTAAACGCTAAACGTATTAAAATCCATGAACATCGCCTTTTCTTTGCTTCACCCCCGTTCATCCGAAGACCGAAGTGCACGGTAGGCCGCAGAACGAGCGAGGAATAGGTGTCGTATGAGTTTCCTCGCGGGGATTGATGGACCTTGTACACCAGGGCTCATGTGCTCGGCATTCTGGAAAGAAGATTGAGTCACCGTGCGTCCTACCTCGCCAATGGGAGTACTGTTTCTGGGCGAGTCCTCGACGACGTGTCGTTTGATATATGGGTTCTCTGCCGGAAGCGGTGGCGTTGAATATGCTGGAAGTTGATCAGCTGGTAGATCAAAAGATGGAGGGAGCAAGAGGCCCGTAAAAACCCTCAAGGCAGTCAGGAAGCGCTTCCATCTGTGTGAATGTCAGCTCCACGACCACAGTTTCAAGTCACATCACCCACTGCCTGTAGTTCACTACTCGCGAAATGAGCATCAGAAAGTTTTAAAAGCTTTATCGACTTGCCATACACAAGGGCATTGTGCCACTTCCAAAGGGACCAAGTCATCCCAACTGCTGCGGCGAGAATACTAAGCGAACTCTTCAACGACCCCTGTCTTGCGGTGAGGCAGCTGCACAGCGTCGAGAACGCCTGTAAAATTTTATCGATGAAAACAGTAAGATTTCCGTTGCGAATTGGGAAATGGACTGGACAGGTGAAATTCACGGCAAGCTTCACGCACGCTCGCGTGAGCAAACCATAGGACAAGGCAAATCCCAGACCTCCAAATATAGCTTTGAACTGAGCCTTAGTCTCTTCTTCATTCGGTATTGTCAGCATCCGTGCGGCGAGCCAGCCGGTAATATACCCCGGAACGTGAACCAGGAATACCGGGAAGAAGAGGAGGGCACGGGGATGGAACATGATAATGCACAGTTGCGACAGGAGTGTGGCACCAGCGCGTATACGAGACGGCCAAAGAAGGGGTTGCATAGGAAAGTCTTCATCGTGCTTAACAGAAGGGTAGAGGTCTTCCAGCGTTGAATGAGAAGTGTCGGTGAAGTGCAGAAGCGCTAGGTATCTATTCAAAACGGCCTTCCGTACTTCCATTGATTCACTTCTTGGCGAAAAGGTCTTGACAAACCTTGCAGTCATCAAAACTTCGGGAGACTGTACAAGAGGCGTTCAACTCACCTTTGAGTGGTATCCACAAAGCTATGAAGTGCGATGCGATCCTCGTTCTTCCAAGACACCTTCCTTGCTGCACAAGCCGCATGCAATGTTTTCCTGAATCATGCGATATGATAAAACCGTCAGTTTCATGATAGGATAGAACACACCAGTCAGGAGCATTCACAGTCAAGTGCCTGAGCTCTGACTCGATCACAGCAGTGATCTCTTTGACCACAGAACGTGTGCTCTCAGCACTCTCCGGATCCAGTTTTGCTGCGTATTCGCTAACTACTATTGGTTTTCCGTATCTGATTAGTTCAAGGTCCTGATCAGTCAAATTGCTCGACAATAGACCCCAGTACCTACCTGACACAGACCTACAACCCATATTCGATCAGATCAGACAAAAATGCCGAAAAAAACTCACCCTGCTCTGATACTTGGATTTATCCGTATAGACTATCGCCGCAGGGACAATGACCAACTCCTTGCCTTCCTTCCCGGACATATTTATGACTTTAGCGTACTCCACCGCAGCCCACGCTGCGCCGTCCTTCACTTGCACGATTCCGGGCTCCGTGTACGACGTTCCCTCAGGGAATACACCGATTACCTCGCCAGCTACAAGAGCAGCGGAGGTGTGACGAAACAGGTCTGCTTGCGAAGCGCTGCTGCTGCTGCTGTTCAGAGGATTCGACGATGAGAAGCTGTTGGGGTTACGGTAGACAGGGATGCTTCCTGAGGAAGTGAGCAGGACACCGGATACGGGATTCTTGAAGAGAGAGGACTTGGCCCAGTAGCATACCCTACGACGATATGGGATCGTCGCCGCTACGATACCACTGTTTAAGTGAGCCGTAACATGGGGATTCAGTTAAAAGAGCTCACATAACGCAGCTATATCGATAATTTCGTTATGATGGGTCGCGGCACTGAACGACGCATGACAATAGGTCTGCTACAAGATGAAGGGTAGACGTACATGATCACAGGTCCGTCTCGCGGCATATTCTCGCCTCCGGTGACACAGACCTCAGAGTAGAACCCAGACATGGTCCAGTCCGAGACCTTGCGCAAAAATCGATACTACAAGCATGAGCTGCATTGCTGGCCACTCCTTGCATTCGATGACTTCAGGCCGAGGAGGTATGGTACGTAGTGTGTGCAACAAGTGTACAAGGAATTAAAAGCAACGAGGCTGTTACTTACATGTAAAGTAATTGAACATCAGGGTTTCAAACATTGTCGGTACCGGTCCAGTCTCACGTGTTTTTCATACTTCACGACTCGATGCAAAGCACAAAGGTTGTTGACAGCACAATACTAGAGACACAAACAGGGGAACGACCGCGGGGCAGGCAGGAACCTGATGCGCGTCGAACGGCGACATATCATTTGTAACCCCAAGTACATGCGTATTAATTTTTAGCTCTTCGGGAATCTCATAGCAAGAACGAAAATACGAAGATCATAGACGACGACCACGACGACCACCCTGTCAGGAGATTAATAAGAAAGATCCCTTATGATTTGAGAGATAGTGCATACCTTGCGCCTGGTGGAGTCGGTAGGAACAGGTGTAACGTCCTCGATACGTCCAATGCGCATGCCAGCGCGAGCAAGAGCACGGAGGGCGCTCTGTGCACCAGGACCAGGGGTCTTAGTGCCAGTACCACCGGTTGCACGGAGCTTAATGTGGAGGGCGGTAATGCCGACCTCGCGGCATCGCGTAGCAACATCCTGAGCAGCCAACATGGCAGGCGTATGGGGACGATTCATCACGGTCAGCCTTCACTTTCATGCCACCTATGCATAATCATGAAGCAAAGATCTATGTCAGGATGGCAAATCACCGTACCCGTGACACGAGAGATGGTCTCCTTGCCCGAAAGATCGGTGACATGGACGAAGGTATCGTTGAAAGAGGCATAAATGTGTGCGACACCGAAAACTAGCTCTCCCTCGGCAACCTGAGGACCGAGCGAAACAGTGTTTTCTTCTTTGGCGACCTTGACTTTCTTCGGCGGCTATGCATCCAAAAGTGAGCTTGCAATCCACCTCAACAACAGGCCAAAATCGCGAAACGACATTGAAATGAACGGCGTAAAACACCATAGAACAATGTACAAGACGATATACGCACCATTTTGACGGGCTTGAGGTATATTCAGCGATACGGTCCTTGAGGTCGAAGTATCTGAAGCAAGGTTTGCGGCTGTGGGGAACTGTGTAAACACGAACAAACAAAAATAGCATCTAACCTTACATAATCCAATTTTCGTTTCTCCAAGTTCAAAGTATTACCACTTCCCTTCGTGCTAGAAGTTTGTATATATTCGCGTTGAATATGCCTTTTCAGATCGCGATAAGATTTGAACGGCCGGGTGATACACTCCAGTATCAAACTTCCTCCAAATCCACTGTAAACTTAGTGGGTGAGAGTACTCTGGCCGCTACCCATAAATGTGTATGAGCTCCAGATCCGTGCACATCGTATTTCCATGCTCTTATCACACGCGGAGCATCTGCGCTTTTATACTAGCCCAATGAATCGCGATACATTGCGATCCTGATCAATGCTTGCAGACTTACGATAAGTATCTCATACTGCCCTATCCTGTCAAACCACGCCTTCTGTCTGCGAGTTGGCAACATGCACTTCAATTCGATGCATTCAATCCTGGGGCGTCTGTATAAATCTTATCAGATAAACTAGACCCTCTTCTTGGCAGGGCTACCCGGTCACCTGCCCAAAACAAGTCCCCAATAGTTCATCATGGATTAATCAGTCACCTGTCACCTGTGCGGTATATAAACCCATCAAACGGGTATCAGGGTCTCTTATCCTGCAACCCACATCTACATCAACCCATTCACTATGACTGTCTGCAACGCCTTCTCCACCGCTCTCGCCAACTCGGGTGCGCATGTCATTGTACATACTCGATCACTGCATGCTGATAACAGTATGCCCCCTGATCAGGCATGAATGCACAGCAGCTCGCTGCCGCGACTGGCAGTGACCAGGCCCGCATGTCCCAAAGTACGTTGAAATACTGCCGTTCCTCGATCTAATCACTGATGACACACAGTTTGCGCGGGCACTGCGACCCCCACGACCGCAGAATACAATAGCATCTCAGCTGCATTGGGCTTGAGCGTAAGTATCGGTTGTATTTGTTATCTGCACATGTTCTCATCATGTTCCCGATATCAGGTCCCTCCTGGTCACCGCTGAACTACTTGCTGGACTATAATATATCATGTTTAACTTTCCCGTTGTTGTATAAATAAGCTGTAGCAAACGATATATCGGATGATTTAGCCTTGATAACTGGCAACTCGTGTTATGAGCTGGCGGTGATTGCGATACGACTTGATACGACCAGCACGGCAGGCTCCATGTCCCGTTTAAGCATACCCTATACTATCAATAAAACATTCGGGCCAAAAATATTCGATACACAGCAACTGATAGAAGCAAACTCGCAATATTATTAGACGTCTCAAGATTCAGAGTTCGTCGTTTTCAACGACATCGACGCTTCGTCAAGGCACTGTAAATCGAAGGAGTCGAAGGACGTCAATGACCCCTGTGCATGTTCATGGAACGATGTGCAGGCCTTGCGTTCAGGCTGATCGACGATCAACGAAACCCACATTGAAGGAATCGCTCGCCAATTGATCGATATCAAGTTACGTCCCCCTACCTTCCAACAATCGCGTTGTAGGGATGAATGTCATTCACGTCACAAAGCGTATTCAGGCTAAGCTGTGCATGCACGATACGCGGCGGAGCGGAGTACGATAACGCTTAATGCCAGCAGTGGAAGGAATAAAAGAAGGATTCGATCTGCGGTGAACAAAGGTTTAACCACCCTTCTACAAACCACATGTGTTTGCAACGTTGCAGGTCGCCACGCTTACGGTACCCTGAAAATCTTGTGTAATATCCGGCGAGAAAATAAGCTGGAAAGGTGGCTCTTGTGTGAGACCGTGTGTAGTTAGAGCCGATGATGCGCAAACATCATAGCCTCGTTTTATCGGGTCGGCCTGTTCAGGAAGGCGGCGTGTACAACACGCTGCAGCAGATATAACCTTACAGAGTTCAGGGACTCGAAAGCAAATGTTCGCGCCCTGGAATGGTGCAGAAACCCAGTATGCGCGGATCGGCCGTAGAATGATAATTATAAGCATCAGAAAGTTCGACTCACGAAGCAGACAAAAGTATTTGTCAATGGCGAAGTAGAGTCCAAGATACGCGGCGTTCATACCTTGAAGTCAGTACAATCAACGGCATGTGATTATGGCCATGGACTTAGCCCTGCACAAGCCCAAGTTTACGTTGAGAGAGTTGAAATACTGAAGCAGCGGCAGCGCTTAGATGACCAATTCCTCGAACTATCCGCAATGAAGCGTTTTGAGTTTCAGATCCAACTCGAAAGAACTCTAGAATAGAGCGCAGAAATCTTCAACGACGATATGGAGTCGCAATATTAAATCAACGGCGGAATGAATGAGATCGAGTCATCATTCGTCTATGTAAAACATCACAAAATCATGTACTACTGTGTAAGTACTGAGAATCATCAAAATCCGTAAAGGAGTCCGCGGAAACTAAAATCCGCAAACTGGTCATGAAAAGCAAGTAACTGATAGCGAAACGGTAGATCAGAAAGCACATCGGCTGGGATAGAAGGGTGAGAGGGGGATACGGAGGAGGAAGGGTGTAAGTTCAACAGATTAGTTCGGGAATCGATGGGAAGCGGATGGAATGGAAACGAGACAGAGGAATGGAAGCGGGGCGGAGAGGAATGGAAAGGATGAAAAAGGACAAGCGACAGCAAGGAACGCTAGTGACAGTGAAAGCAGGAAAGAGGAAAGAACGCAATGCTACAGGAATATGCTGTGCAATCAAACGCACATAAAAACGCGCTCCTTATTAATGGATGAAAAGTTCAAAGGGAATAAGTAACACGGAACGAAACAGGGGTTTGGCTGAGAAATCCTGCTAAAGCCAAATGAGGTCAAGAAAGAGAAAAAATAGGATACAAAGAAATAAAACATTAGTATAAGGAGCAGCGTGAATGATGAGAGATGCAGATGAGAAAGATGCGAGAGAGTAACAGGAAAGAAGAGATGAGACAGATGGATACGAGAACTAGGCGACAGATAGCAATATGAGACAAAGTAGAGTAGTAGTCCTGGGACCGCTAGACTGAAAATCAAGCAACGACAAATCCAAAAAGAAATGGAAAGTTTTTAAGCAGCGTTTGTTGAGAACGAGGCGCGGGCACGACCGGGAGCTGGAGTCGAACCAAAATAGGGTGGATAGTTGATAGTTTTGCCTGTGGGGGGGCTGTATGCCACGTTTGGCGATGGCATCCAACGTTCGTGAATCCGTTCTCGCTCTCTCTCCTGCTCATCGGAGCGCGAACGAGTTATTTTTTGAGGTGATGTCGCGGAGACGGAGATGGTTCGCGGCCTCGATGGTGGGATGGGTGACGTAGAACTTAAGCGAGACGACGTCATCGGCGCTTGCATCGGAGTCTCAGACCTAATCGATGGCGCCGTCATGCGTGCGGGGGTCGTTGGTCTTGACCCTCCTGACACAGAAGTGGAGGCGCTTCGAGAATGAGTAGCTGCGAAGCGCGAGAGCATGGAGGGCATGGCTGGTACATTGTACGCGGATGTCGACGACGAAGAAACTGATTGGCGACGCTCGCTCAATCCGGTTGGAGCGGCGGTGCTGGGGCGGGCAGGTGACGATGCAGGCGACTGATGAAGCGGACTTAAGAGTGTAACGGCTAAGCTCTGCTCGAAGAGCTTGGCATTCTTGTACTTTTTGGGTATGAAGGGCTTGCTATAAGAAACAGAATCACGGTAAGCAGCGTGCATAACGGCCCTTACAAATAACGTACTTGTCTAGAAGAGGAGTCAGCCAAGCAAAGTATATAGATGGAAGGTGACGTACTGCTTTAGATCGGCTTCTAGCTTGCCGACAGTTAATTCCATGTCGTCAAGCTTCCCTTTTAGGGTGGCCTCGACTCCCTTTGCCATTTTCGTAGCTTCCGAATGAGCGAAGTGATTCATCAAAATTGCCCTGAGCAGCGCAGCACTCAAGGATAAAGAAGAAAGCTGTACCCAAAAGTTAGCGGAACCGCAAACATTGGACACTAAGAAAAAAAATACCTGGTCGTGAGATTTCTCATCATGAGTCAACCAGTCTTGTAGCTCGTTGTGTAGAGTCGAAACCTCTTCCACGGAGCATTTTTTAGCAGCCACCTTGGCCACTTTATCCTCCAACCTGCGAGCTTCTGCGCGAGTACGCGAGAAGCCCGGCTCGACGAGGGGAAAACGATCTTCCCGTCGTGCGGAGGAGCGGTCAGCAATATCAAGAGCCTCAGTGAGACCACCTCGCCGCCGAGTAGTGGCCCATCCGCTTGATGAAAAGTCGATGCGGATTAAACGCACATCATCACTGGTGAAATGATCCCGACAGAAAGGACAGACAGGTTGGAGGCGAGGCAATGTCTTTTCTACGATTTTATGGCAGCAACTTGAGCAGAGGACGTGACCTAGGGATAGAAAGATTTAAGAGTCGAGTCAAAAAAAATTCCCACATCATCGAAAGTTTTGAGCTCACCGCAAGGGATAGAATGAGGAACACAGTGCGGGACCGTACTCTTCTGCGCAGACGTCGCAGACCGAACCAGGATTTAGCGTGAGCATGAGGTCAAGACGATGAAACCCTTGCCAGGTTTGCTAGTTAGAAAGCTATTGACAAGGGATACCGCTTGACCTGGTGGTGGATAAATAGCATGAAGAGAAAAATCTCTGAATGACGGCAATTTACAAAAGTAGCCAAACAATGCACTGCACGCATGGGCTGACCAAACAAATCGTATTTCCTTGTCATCCAGAATCACAAAACACGCCGTCTTCATAATATTTTCATTTGATCTGTAAGCTGCATCTGTGAAGTTCTATGTCATTTTCTAGAGGACCCCCTCATGATCTAGGTTTTTCTATCAGGATCTCAAATACGATTATTCGAATAATATTAAGTTAAGGTTTCTTCCATTCCCATTACATATGCAATGTACTAAGTTCTAATTTAGGGTTAGGGCTTAGGGTATATCACCCTTTGTCCTGGTGGCTTTGAAAGCATGACTCGACCAAATGGCCAGCCGAGGCTATCATACGCAGCTTGCCGATGGAACTTACAGCCTTTCTATGTTAAGAGACGCCTGAGTATTGGCAAAAATACCAGTCGGAACCGTTGAACCATGTCTCACACTATTTGCCCATTTTAGGTATCACCTTCCTGGTGTGCGAAACACGTGTTCCCGCCACGGCGGGATTCACCCGCCATCTAGGTCTCCTGGTTGATGGTATATATTCTATCCACATGCATATGTCTCCTGCGGTCAACCGCAGCTCTCACATTAGACAGAGGCGGGACAATTACCCACACTCCGGCCTCCCAGGAGTGACCGAATTCATCAATCGATATCGTTTGAGACTAATATGGGTGGTTTCGCCTAATTCGGTTGTCCATTTCTTACCACCGTTCACTGCGCTTGCTGCTCAACAGGAACGCCCCACAGCGGCTCCTGGCCTCGGACGGAGCAAGATAATGTCCAAACCACTCAGCAAAAAACCAAAGATACCCACATTTGGTCATCTCACAAGGCCATCCTCCGTCATCGGAAGTCGAATTCCAGATATCTCTCGGTAACATTGACATACCGGATCCACAGGTTTGTCGTACAAATCATCAACAGGCCAAAAAAAATGACTGATAATCACCACGAAAGAATAGGACGGAATAACCCTCTGCACACATGTTTTACTCGCGGTATGTTTCCTTTCTTGCTAACCATCGATTATCGGATTCGATAGCGGATAGAAAGCTCTTCTTCGGACACGCCCTAGGCCATGCTGTCATCTATGAATCATGTTTTAAAGTTATCACAATCTGATCTTGGAGCTGTGGCAGGACTGCAAGACGTGCCATTCCCGTAGGCCAGGAGTCATACGACGGCCTATTTTCCACACGGCCCGGTGTTGCCAAGAAGATATTCTTGACGCTGAAACACAAGAACTCGCTGTTTGAACAGCTCTAACGCGGGTATCAGGCACACTGATCCGATATCGATTCGGAGAATCAGTTAAGTGCGTACCCGCACACAGATCGCCCGGAACGCTTGTAATGCTCTACAGTGCCTGGCGAATCCAGCCTACGCTGCTTCGACTGGTTTTCTCGACAAAGCGCCATCGGCGCAGCCCGAGCGTCGTTGGTGTGCGCTTATCACAATACTCGACGAATGTGGGCGAGATCGCATATCACCGAGTTTTGCTTTCCACTCCGATGCCTATCTCTTGATTAAACCGTCTTGGGAGTCCCTCTTCGAAGCCACATTTTCTCCGAAGCCATCCGAACACGATGTAATGAGCTGAGCGTTTCACCCCTCTTCTTGTCAGTGATTAGGGTGACATGGCACCTATTGGCGGTCGCACGTGTTGTATCGAGGCTGACCTCTACGGGGTTTGCTTTCCACTCCGATGTACATCTCCTGATTAAGCCGTCTTGGGAGCCCCTCTTTGAAGCCACATTTTCTCCGAAGCCATCTGAACACGATGCGATGAGCTGAGCGTTTCACCACTCTTCTTGTCAATGATAAGGCATCTACCGGTGGGTCCCAAGTGTTCTATCGAGGCTGACCTCTGTCGCGAACGCCGCACAGGGCATCCCCCAGCCTTTAGGGAGCGCCTATCGCATATAGATAGGCCGAAAGTTAACTTTATGTTCATCTCCAGGTCTAGGTGCGACCTAATTTCGCAACAGTGGGGCACCATCATCGTGCACCAATACATACGCACCACATGATGAAACCTAATCTCTGACCCCACTCACGTTTCATCTCCGGGTCACGACAAGGATAGTGGCTGAAATGCTATGTATAGGCTGATGCTATTGTACATGAATGCATGCGCTTCCAAAATATCGATAGTTGTGAACGAATAGATGGGTGATTGGGCGGAGAGAATCCCTGCAAGCCTCATCGCAAGCTCGTGGCCTGCATGATGCGTTCTATCTGAAGTTGTACTCGTACGCGTGCCGCCTTTCCCTCAGGGGTTTGGCCACCGACCAGCTTCCCTGCTGCTCCACCAATACCTGTCGTTGCGCCCTCGTAAAGCAACTCCAGCATCTTCACCCACTGGTTACCCCATATGAATTTCGCTTCCATGCCTCCAACATCAAGTGCAGCTGGAATTTTACGAGTGAGACCCCGGTTAGCACCCGATCACAAAAAACGCACAGTGAAGGACCTCTGCGGCGACTGCCGTCTCCAACAATCTCTCATCGCCAATCATCCTAGCGAAATACGTCCAGAAACGTGGTAACTGGAACATCTTTTCCAATGGCTGCGGTACAGGCGCAGCCAGAATCAGGAAATAAACACGCATCATCCCTGATACGCGCATAACGTGTTCAGATAAGTTCTCCCTCTGGCCTTCATTCGTCCGGTATCCCATAGCCTTGGTGCGCTCCTCGCCTTTCCACGCAGTACCGTCCGAGTCCGTGGAAGGAATCGCTGACGGCACAGGCCACCCACCGGACCGTTGTACGAGCTTCGCGAAGAAGATGTCCGGAAAACCTTCCAGCGTGCCTAGCAGTCTCGCGGCAACCATGGCCAGGGGTATAGCGCTCCGCTTTTCGGCGGTGACCTCTGTTTCGGCTTGAAGAAGGATGGCTTTTGCTAGTGAGGACAGAGCGGCGAAGTAGATGTCGAGAGGAAGTCGTTCGTTTGGACGAACGATATCGTTGATTTGTTGGGTCTGTAAAGTTTAATTTCAGGTGATGTATTAATAGCGGAAATGAACTTACTATCCGCATGACGGAGTCGATGTCATGTGTAAGTTGCCCGATCTTTGGTGTTATCTGTCGGCGAATGGCGCTCCATTGGGATTTGAGTTGCTTGTCCTCCTTGACTCTCTTCATTGCCCCGGCTTTTAAATTCTGAATAAGGTATTAGTATTGCAGTACGCCGTAAGAAGCAGCCGCTGCACCTTGAGAGTTTCACGGGCATACACCCAGTCCTCTTCGGCCAAGGACATTCCTAATTGTGCCCTGCCCTGTTCCTCAGCATCCAGCTTCTCCCTGCGCAAGCGCTCCTTCTCCTCTTCTTGCCGTTTCGCAGCCGCTTCTGCCTCTCGCTGCCTTTGTGCCCTTTCCTCTTCTAGCCGCTTCGTCTCTTCCTCTACTTTTCGTCTTTCTTCCTCCTCCTTCCGTTTTCTCTCGACCTCTTCCCGGGCTCTGCGCTCAGCTTCGAGTCTGGCGCGCAGTCGCTCCTCTTCAACCCGTATGACGCCCTCTATCCTATCACGGAACTTCTTATCTTGTTCCTTCCAGCTGTTTACGAGCGTATTAACGTCCGCCTGCTGCCTGACCTGTAATGCTGCAAGTTGCTTCTGCACTTCCGCGACCTGCTGTGCGTGGGTGGCTGCTAACGATTGCAGCTCCTGCACGTTGCGCTGGGCGCGCCGACCTTGCGTCTCTAAACGCGTCTGAACCTGTGCTCTGCGCGCTGTGTGCTATTGAGAGGACTGTCAGGGGGTACTAGCGTAGATAGATATGACCACGCACAAATGCATCTTTGCGCGTCTGTTTCTCCCATTCTTCATAGGGATCATGGTGTCGCGTGCGTAAACGTATGGCAGCCACAGTTTCCTCTACGTGACGCTGTTCAGCTGGACTGCGCGGTTCGCGCTTAGGGCGGCTGCAAAAGCAATGTGAGCGAGCGTGAGCACAGATAATAATAACACACGCACGGAGGAGGAGGAGGGACTTCTTTTTCAGACGCATAGCAGAACGAGTCTGATGAAAGGGAGCTGGGGGATGATAATTCTGAGTCTGAATCTGTTGGTGGCTCCTCGAAATCGCTTTCAGAATCTGATGGGAGACCGAAAGTAGAGTTGCGTCTGCGAGATGATCTGTTGGTACTGGGTCGGCTTGGTTCGCTAAATCATACACTGTGCACGTACCTCCGTACAGGAGATGGTGAAGGTGAGCGTGGCAGTCCGTAACGCATGAGTGAAAGTCGGACTCTGCAGCGCAGATAGGTGCCACACAGCGATTGATTCCTGCAACTTTTTATAAAAGTACAGTCAGATAGGTGATACGATGGCTGTCGTATGGATGTACGGGGCTCGATAAGAGCCAAATTTGAAAGCTGACTGGGGATACGCTCAAGCTTGACTCAAGCTACTGCTGACAGTTCTTCGATGCGATTTCCTTCCATTTCGGGATAAAATTCTAGTTAATATATAACCTACTCGAAACGCCCACATCAGATATGTTGTCTACTATCCCTTATGACAATCCTACGGAGTATCCCAATACGACGGTCTAGAATAGTATAGAATACGAGGAGCATTTCGTCTATGATCCCCTCCTCGTTATCAGTGCTGTTCAGTGTGGCTACTGCACCAACTCCCAAAAATTCGATTCAATTACGCCGCCGTGTTCTTGACCTCATATCACGCAGGATGTTATTTACTACCTGCGGGATGTTTTTCGCCTATCATGGCGAAGAACGAACAAAGATCCCACCAGGTTAGTGATAAAAGCACATTCAAGCGACGCTGATCCTGCCGCTAACCCTGGTCCATATGAAAGGGAGAGTTGGGGGTTGGTTGGGAGGGGAATCCATTTTTCCACCACATCCGGGATCTTGATGGGCAAATGCATTTCACTCAAGCTCTGCCCGGGTTGGAGGTGAGGTAATAACTATAAATCTTACCTGTTCAGCTGCTCATTACAAGTGGAATGGTGGACTGGCTAGAGATAACCAGATTTTAGGTTATGACTGGTGCGTCCTGCCTGGAATTTACCGCGAAATAACTGGGGTAAGACGTGGGGTAGAATAGCAAGAGAATCCCAAGATAACGGAAGAGGTTTACAATCTATGAAACATCACCCGAGACAGATAATTTGAAACTCTGCTTACGACTGCAATAGAAGGATCAAGAGCAACAACGATATTTCCTATGAGTTGCTTGCGATGCGCATTTGCGTTGAATGCAGTTGCTGATGACGGTTCTAGGTGTCGATCAAGCACCGTCGAAAGAAGCATTGACAGAGAGGGGAAAACTGTCCACATGAAATATGGCGTTAGTAGCGGAGATGATATTGATGTGGCTAGGGTGGTACGGACCGTTATCGCGCGGAGAAGCAAGTAAATCAGTACACACCACGCACGCCCATCAACGAATCTGTAATATTCCATCGATAACCAGAAGCGATCGGACATGAGCGCCGAGCGATCGTTCTATATAGGTTCTGTGGCGAAGTAGGGTGCGTTATAACTTACAAAGGATGATGAAAGATGATCGAGTGGAGGAAATATATGACTGCAGAAGGGTAGACTGTAGTATATGGTAGTACCAGATGCATGCGAGTTCGTGCACAGAATGGAGGGGATATTGATACATGACGGGCGTTCATAAAGGGGGCAGTGATGGTGGAAGAAGCCAAATGAAATCCACGCCGTGGTAGCGTGACACGGAAGAACCCTGGATAAGCGCCTACATGAGTTGGGTCATGGGCAGAAGTCCAACACTACTCACCACCACCAGACCCCCAATGCAAGGATATCCTAAAGGTACGGTCCTCGTCAACTTCAAATGCTGCTGACCGTCTATATCTCTGTCTAGGTCAACGCGAGATGTCAAGGGTGCCTGATGCAGGAAGAGATGCGGATCTCACTCTGAGACGGGAGCTGACGCCGGCGCAGACAACGGAAGGGCAACTGGCACCAATGCGGATGATGAAAGGGCATACGCAGAACGTGGCAGCAGTCGAATTCTTCAAAGATGGTCGACGGGTCGTCACTGGTTCATATGATACAACCCTGCGCATCTGGGACTTGGAGACAGGAGCATTGGTAGGAGGGCCATTCAAGGGACACAAGGGCAAGGTGAATTCTGTGGCCGTATCACCAGACGACATGCGAATTGCGAGCGGTGGAGATGATAAAACCATCATCATCTGGGACGTCGAGAGCAAGCAGAAAGTAATCGAACCGCTGGTGAAGCATACAGGCACGGTGTGGTCTGTGTGCTTCTCACCCGATGGCAAGAAACTCGCCAGCGGGTCAAAGGATTGCACGGTTGTTGTATGGAATGCAGAGACCGGCGCTGTCCTCGCAACACTCAAGGGTCATCGTGATTCGGTGTGCAGTGTCACATTCAGCCCAGATGGGCTAAAATTAGCCTCTGGATCAAAAGGTGACATCCGGGTTTGGCGCACCGATAACGCCGAGCTTCTTCTCAAGTTCGACGCTCACTACAGTTGGGTTCAAAGTGTTGTGTGGTCGCCTGACGGCCAGCGACTTGTCTCTGCATCATCTGACAGCAAAGTCGAGTTCTGGAATTCGTCCAATGGACACCAGATCGGTCAACCTTGCACCGGTCACACTGACTCCATCTTCTCGCTCGCCATCTCGTCTGCCGGCTCCTTCATTGCCACTGCCTCGGATGACAAGACTGTGCGGCTGTGGAGCACAAAGACACACCAACACATAGGTCATCCACTCAAACACACCAGGAGCTTTAGGTCTGTCGCGATTTCTCCCAATGGAGAACTGCTTGTCAGTGGAGATTTTAGCGGAAATGTGCTGCTCTGGTCTATCAAGGAGATACTTGAGCAACATAAGGCGGGACAAAGGACAAAGGTCGATGAAGGAGCACGTCGACAGCAACTCCTTGGTCTCAGTGACACGCAGGTATGCTATCACCCATTATTTTTAGTCTGTCTCTTCATTCATATTGCTTTCGGCGGCGGCACACAGCCGCGCTGTCATGACACCGACGACGAGCTCTCTGGCAATGACGACGGTGCAAGTGACTATTCTTCGCAACAAGCGTCTGGTAGTGATGACAACCCTTCATTATTTGACGTGAGCTGCCTTCAATTTATATCCTTATCACGGAACATGAACTTGCTTCATGCAGATCCCTCTTATATATACGACGCTACCCAATGCATGCATTGCTAAGCACCCGCATACCGCTGAAGACCTCCTGTCCCAGGAGGCCGACGCAGATGATAACAACCACGACTCATCTGCCAACGAGGAAGACAATGTAGACGAATCGATTAAAGATGATGAGGAAGTACAGCAGTTCCCTTATCGTAGTGACACGCACGTATGCTGTTTCCCATTCTTGTTCCGCTTTTCTATTTATTCACATGACAAACAGCTGCCGGTGCACAGTGACAAGAACGAACACGAGCCCACCGGCGATCACGACAGTCCAAGCAATCATCCCTCTGAAACTCACCAAGCCTCTGGCAGTGAAGACAATATCTCGTTGTTTGATGTGAGCTTCTTCCTTCGATGCCTCTGCTCATAACACAACATGAACTTTCTTTGTGCAGATCCTTGCTATAAACAAGACCGTCCGCAATTCATGCATCACTGGGGATCTGCATATTACTGAAGACCTGCTGTCACAAGAGATCCATGCAGATGGTAACAACCACCACTCCTATGCCAATCGCTCTGTTGTAAGGGCGCGAAACTCAGAGTGGGACAAGGCCCTTCAAGACTCAGTCAAGGTCAGATGCTCTGCGTATCATGACGCTGTTGGTGCTGACTCTGCTTCTTGACGCAGTCCATTGCTATCCGGCCCTCGTTATTGGGCTACATTTCCAAGGCCATCGCACTCTGCGCCAAGGAGCAGCTCTGGGACGCGACAGAAGCATTTGATCTCGCGTTCGTATTTTCGAATCGCGACCCAATCACCGTCGGTCTTTTACTATTGATCAAGGTACTCTTGTCGCTATCTCAGAGTCTGTCTGTCGTACTAATACTTTGATGCCATCTTGTCCAGGCTGTTGTACTTTTCAATGCCGGTCGCCACGATGAGGCGATGCGGCGAGTTCAAGACCTCGCCACCGCTTGTCGTCCCTTGAATGCACTTCCGTGCAGTGTTGTCAATGTGAGCTTTACGTCATGCCTCACGAGTTTTCTCACTTTCGAACCCACTCCTCAGTCGTATCTATGCGTGCAGCTTGCAATAATAGCTTTCGATGACGGGCGGTACAGCGAAGCCGCCGATCGACTGAATGATGTCATGCCTAGTATAACCGACGTGTCCTCTCGCCGAATGCCCTTTGAACCTACATTGAAGGTATTCACAGTGGTACGTCACTGTGAAGCCCACAGGACACTTTTAATGATTTGCGCTGTACAGCTCTTCGGCTGGGACTTGGATTCATTATGGCAAAGTGCCAACCAAAGGCGGTGCGATGCACTCCTTCGCGCCGATCGAGTGATCGAAGCGGTCGAATCTCACCAACACACTATGTGTATGACTGACGAAGATGTGAAGGATAGCTACCTCGCATGGTTTACTGGTGGGTGCTTTGGGCCTCGAACGAACATCAACATTTACTCCGAGGACGTTTAGCTTTCAAGGAAACTTGTACTGCGCGCTGTCTCGCAAAGGGAGATGAAGCTGTTACTGCAAGCAATTACGAGGCGGCTATTGAGTTATATTCAGCGGGAATTGCGGTTGACTCCTCATGCGGGTCCCTGTTTGCGCACCGCAGCAAGGCAAACTTAGAACGGGACCTCTATGTAGAGGCCATTTTCGACGCGGAAAAGGTGCGGATAATGTCTTTCATTTGTCTAGCGATTGTTCTCATACTGTGCATAGGTCATCGAACTCGATCCTTCTTATCTGGGGTACGAACTGAAGCATGCAGCCCTTCACAAGGCTCAACGTTATGACGAAGCGATCGAGGCCTTGAAAACCATGCTCTTGAAGTCAGATGATGTGCCTGGCGCACAGGCACGAGGTAAGCCCCAATCTCTCATGCGCCAACGTGAAAATCATGAACACTTTCCACAGAGCTGCGTCAGCAGTATGTTAGTCCATCTGATGTTGAAGGCATTATCCGACGCGCCATTGACGTTCAACTGGAAAATGCTCCGCTGCGTCTAATCAACACCTCCACTGGGCGTATATGTGATCGAGAGGCCCAGATAAACGCCTTCCTGGACAGCACAGAATACAAAGAGATTTTTTCTTCGTCGGTTATGCACATGCCTGTCCAAATGGAGCCCATCCAAAAAGCGGTTGCAAAGTATTTCAGTCGCGCCATGTTATCGCATAGATGGGGCAGCAAGGAGCCGCTGCTACACGACATTCGGGCCAAAACCGTGTATGACTTGGATCCAGTCGGAACCGTTGTGAAGTTGCAGAAGTTCTGCGAGATCGCTCGTGATGCGGGGCATCGATGGGCATGGAGTGATACATGCTGCATCGACCAGGACAACAATGCGGAGCTCCAACGATCGGTGAACTCGATGTTTATTTGGTATCGTCAGTCGGATCTTACGATCGTCTACCTTTCGGATGTTCCGCCCTCAGCGCAGTCAGGCGCACTCGCAAAGAGCGCTTGGAATATGCGAGGGTGGACTGTTCAGGAGTTCCTCGCTCCAACTGTCATTCTCTTCTATCAACAGGACTGGACCTTGTATCTCAACGACTGCTCTCCCAACCACAAAGATTCGGTCACTATCATGAAGGAGCTGGAGGATTCAACAGGCATAGATGCAGAGGCACTGGTCGCGTTCCGTCCAGGCATGACAGGCGCACGCGAGAAACTGCGATGGGCGTCGACGCGCGCCACGACGTTGCAGGAAGACATCGCATATTCATTGTTTGGCATTTTCGGCGTCCACCTACCGGTCATCTATGGCGAGGCGAGGCAGAATGCGCTCGGGCGACTCTTGCAAGCGATCATCGCTCAGTCGGGCGACATCACTGCCCTAGACTGGGTCGGAAAATCATCCGAATTCAATAGCTGTCTGCCAGCCGAGATTTCCTCATACAAAGCTCTGCCATGCACGTCAGCATCTTTGTCTGAACATCACATTCAGACATCGGTCTCGTCGCTGCGAAATCCCACTGTCGTAGACCAGGCTTTGACACTGTATACCCGGCTTGCCAATCTGAACCCTCCTCGTTTTGCGGACCGCAGGCTGCAATTGCCTTGCATTGCATTCCCCATCACAGCACTCAGACAGAGGCGTGGTCAAGGCTCGCAGAAGTGTTTCACTTATGCTGTCAAGGCACGCGGGCTTAACGACCTATCAATCACCACAGAAGATGACTTAATTCAGCTCTCGCGGGCAAGTTCTAGTCGGCAGCCATTCTTGTTCGTCCGTCCGTGGAACCGATATGACATCGAGCTGCCTGACTCTGCTGACAAGACGCAGAGCATGGAAAACTGGCAGGAGCCTGAGTCTCTGTCAGATGATCAGTTCATCTGGTCTCCTGGAGACAATGAGCCAGCTGATTCGGAGTCTCACTCACGAGAGTTGAGGTTGATCGTTCGTCTGGGACAGCCTTTCAGCGCACTTTTGCTAGCGCAGCAGCGTGGCGGGGAGTACAAGAGGATTGCTTCCGATAACCATATCATCGCGCAAGTCAAGGACTTGACTGCTGTTGGTGACATGATGGAAGTCAAGACGCTAGAGATATTGTAGCTGTATTCTTGTCGAAGGACGGGTCCCCTGAAGCGTTTTCATTCATACCTTCACAGTACCTGTGTGAAATAATATCCCTTTGTAACGCAGTTCGCGATCTGTATCTAGACATGCTTGAGTAGCATTGATCTGCTGTGCACGAAGGTCAATTGGATTTTACATGTAGATGTTACTCGTCAATACACTGTCGGTCTACAACACCGACATGAGTATCCCGCTGTCCCGGCTGACTTTCTCTCACAATCCTTCTTGATCGGTTGTAAAACTCCTAAAATGCATATCACTGTGAAGACTCTAACAAGCTGTGTGATATTGCACACCTTCATGACAATGGCGGTTTCTTGCACTGCGTTCACGCAAGGTTCCGCTGCACTCGATGAGAACCCCTGTTTGGCCGATGACGTTACTGTACGAGTGTTCTTAAGTCCTCACATTATATGGTGCACATCACTTAGTCACCACCACTTTTGTACAAGTTTCCCACCACCTTCAAAAAAAATCGGATTGCTTTTTCCTCTTACAAAAGTGCTCAGTTTGATGGGGGGAACAAAACTGTAAGACGGATTTTTTATTGGAGCAAATCTGTTCACGATTGTCAGTCACTGAGGGTTCAGACTTTGACGGAGTTCTGAGGAGTCTTTCGTCACACAAAAACATGTATATTCTAGCTTAGTTTGAAGTGTCTCAAATTAATATATCAAAGGCTTTGGTCTCATGAAGTTTTTTTGACGTCGCTAGGAGGTACCTTACTGCTAGGTAGTAATGCCGCGGTTCGGTTTGGGTCTGCTCAGGTTCGGCATTTACCGATGCGCCGGTAGTTTGGCGATTCTGGTGAGCCGAGCCGCTGATTTGCCATGTGGACTGGTTTGCAGCGTTGGCCAGCCACGCAAACCAGCTAAAGCCAGGAATGTATGAACCACAGCTTGAGCTGGTTAAAGCCGGCACAAGCCAGCTAGTAACACGTGGTAAGACCTTTCCTCATTCCCTCTTTTGTTGGTTAGATGTTCTCTATTGAGCTTCTACAGTAATTTGTACTATGAACAAAGTCCCTACCTGCGTTGATGGCAGATTCAGGCTTGGAGATGTTCTGGGTTTGGGCACATACGGTATGTGATTCTCTCCTGGTGATGATATATTGATTCACATTCAACATATGACCCGTGCTTAGCTGTTGTGTACCACGCACAAAACTTCTTAAAGGATGATTCAGTTGCTATTAAACTTGAACCCACCATCAACCACTCGTCTTTGCAGCATGAATACAACATTTTAAAATGACTTGCAGGTGGAGTTGGGATCCCCCGCGCCTTGTGGTTTGGTAGAGAGTCGACCTACTATGCTTTGGTTCTCAACCTCCTTGGGCTGTCATTACATGATTTCTTCATTGCACGCAATTGACAGTTCAGCCTTTGCAATGTTGTGAATCTAGGAGACCAACTAGTAAGTTGCTTTACAATGTGTTGTTGCAAAGAACTGACACCATCTTTCTAGCTCTCATGTCTCAAATATATCCACTCGCACAATTTTGTGCACAGTGATATTAAACTGCAGAATATATTGGTAGGTCTCAACGATTTGAGGCACACCGCCTTCATTGTTGACTTTGGTATTGCAAAGGAGTACTGCAGCACTTCAACTAGAACCCATGTGCCATTTCGCCAAGGCCAAAATCTCACTGGTACCCCTGCGTTCGCCTCGATCAACAGTCATTTGAGAGTTGAGACGGGTCGTCGTGATAATATTGAGTCACTGATATATACACTGATATATCTCTTGCGTGGATCTCTTCCATGATTAACCGATGACCATGAGAAGCTCTCCAGCTCAACCATGCTGGAACGCAAAGTAAACACTACCATTGAAGTTTTATGTCATGGAATCCCTGTTGGGTTTGCAAGTCTTCTCATTTACACACGCTCCCTTGCATTCTCACAGGATCCTGATTACAACTACCTTCGCTCATTACTCCATGATCTTCATGCTACCTTACCTATACCAGCTTCATACTTGCTGGATTTCAGTGAGTCTGATCCTGTTGTACATGCCCCTGCATTCTCCGATGAACACAGTGTGGCTAAGGCAGTGCCTTCATCTCCGCTGAAAGCAACACCTCTTCGTTAATCAACTTGTGTGTAAGTGCTCCCTTTCAGCTTCATACTCATGAACTGAGGCTTGTTTTTTTGGAAGTTTATGCCTGCGTAACAGCTCACTGCAATGTGCTAGATAAATCATGACACTGTTAAATATGTGTAGTCATATACTTGTACATATCTTCTCGCTAACAGTATCCCACATATACCATGCTGTTCTGCACCCTGTTGGATTGTACATTATGTCCTACTACCATTCTGTATGCCCGCACATTGTATCAATTACATTGTTTTGTATGCTACAGCAAACCACACTGTACCATGTCCTATCGATGCAGTACTTGTATGATGCTCCAAATGCCACTTTGATAAACTACGCGATACAACTGTCGAGTGTGCAATACACGTGTTGAGTGTGCGATACAACCTACTGACAGTGCACGACATAACATACAAGTGCGCGTGTATCAACCATGCGGCATTAAGGACTCAGATGCAAGAAGAAATTTTGAGGCTAAGAGTAAGATCATCAATCGAGGTAGGGTATCATATGACAGGATTCATGTGGTATCTGCCTTGCAGCATGAAAATTGGCAGTAGTAATATTTTACTTCAGTCCATGCCATGATGGGAATTTGCAACTTGCAAGGGACTCATCAGAGTCATCACTGAACATCCTACCCTCAAAGCTCATCAAATCTAACATATAGCTAGTGATTCAGCCCCACAGACCATAGTGCAAGGTAATGTTGATGTTGATCAATGACTAGTCACTGAACATTTATCAACAGACTCCAAGATCCCTCATCGCACGCCTACCAGGGGACTTTCCATCAAACGTGTTGCTGCCCTTTCACTGGATGACTTCATTGGATGCCGCATGGGGGATATTCCATTAAATATGATACTGCCCTTTTGCTTAATGGTGAGGTAAATTTTATTTTACTTGATCGATTCAACTAATCACAAGCCTGTCCTTTTCATAGGCCTCCCACTCTATCGATGGAGTAACTTTCAACCCCGTGGATTAAGGTTAGCTTTAGTTCAAATCGGCATTTTCAGTGTCTGACGAAGGTTTATATAAACACTTGATTTTGTCCTTAGATCATCACCACCAGTCTACTACCAACATGCCAGGTCGCCGGCATGCACAGCCAGCTACTGCCATGCCTGCTGCTGTCCCAATCCCCGCCATTCCCATCCCTGCTGTTCCCATCCCCACTGTTCCCATCCTTGCTGTTCCCATCCCCGCTGTTCCCATCCCCACTGCTGTTGGTTCAATTGCAAATACACTTATGAAACCTCGTCAAAATCGCCAGCTCCCTCGCAGATATCAGAATAATGCTTCAATCCACGCTGACCCCAGTCATGCTCAACCTATGGCTGATGAAGGGGAAATCTTCAATCTTGACGATATCTCTGATGATGATGAAGAGGAAGAGGATCACCCACCTGCGCCTAGAGTTATGGCTCCCACAGTCCCTAGCCCGCTTCAGACGGTCATTAACAGCCCATATCCCACACAAACTGATCTCTTGGCTACCGGTGGTCTCACAAGAAAGGCTAAAGGTGCTGATGATGTTCATTTCTTTTACAGACTGCATCCAACTACTGGGCGTAATGTTTGCATACTTTGCGAGTGAGTATCATACCTGCTGTTCTTTTTTTCTCTTACATCTTTCGCCAGACAACTATATGAACTTGACACAACATACAAGGTCACGTCGTATAGCAGTACAACAAGCAATACAGGTCCTCGTTTTCATGTATATAGCCATCATACCATCCTTTACTTGGAGGAGGCAGGGTGCCATGGTTGGCCCATACAGATCAAGCCTCTAAACGCTCTTCTTGAGCAAGGATGGACGGTCATGACGATACATGAAAGGCTCAGGGATCTGTCTTGCACAATGGATTCACTTGGAGACATCCCTAATCGTGATGACATACTGCTTGGAACCAAGCAGTCAGGTTCTCTGAAGGATGAGATACCCAACTTCACTGTTGACGAGATGCATCAACAGCTTGTGAGGTTTGTTGTGGCAGACGATCAGGTGGGTTACTGTTCACTTCCTATGCGCTATTCTTAATAACGCCTTCAGGCAATCAACATTGTGGAATGTCCCAAATTTCAACGTTTGATTTGTCTTCTGCAACCTGAGTTAAATGATAGCGACATCTGCCATCGCACAAAATTTCAGGAGTTAATCCTTGAGGCTTTTAACAAGTACTTTGAGGTCCTGAAAAGGGACCTCGCGGTAAGTGTACAGTTCTCAAGGGTCGCGCAAAATATCTTAAATCTTCCAGATGGCATAGGGAAAGATCTCATTTACATCTGATCTATGGTTGGACTCTAACCTCCGCCCATTCATGGCCATCACCACCCACTGGATTGCCAAAGATGAGCAAAGTTCCATGCTTATTTTGAAGGCAGCATTGATAGCTTTCAATCACACACCGGGGAGTCACACGGGAGACTGCTTAGGGCGATTGATATTGGGCCTCCTCAATTGTGCCGAAGTAACTGAGAAAGTGAGTGTTTTAGTTGTACTGCATAGCATGCTCTGAATTCGCTTAGTCCAGTCATTTTACTTTGGATAATACCGGCAATAATCACATGTCTATGCAAGAGTACTCACACCTACTGCAGGAACGTGGGATAGAGTTTGATCCTGTTGAGCACCAAATTCTGTGCTTCCCCCATATAATCAACATATGCGTCAAACATATCATTGACGAGTACCATACCGCTGACTTTTCGGACATGGACAAGTCATGGGTAGTTGGTGTTCAGACCATCAGCAAGACAGTGTATGTCCAAGCCCTGCATGCTAAAGCCCTTGATCGAGCCAGAGTGCTCGTGCACACAAGCCGCATATCAAACCAGCATCGGGACAGTTTCGAAGTCACCATTCTCACAGGTAACAAGAACAAATGGTTCCTAGACCACGCAGGTCAACCTACCAAGCTGCCTGTTGTGCAACTGCTTCTTGACGAGCCAACACGTTGGGACTCGGTCTACATCATGCTGAATCGTTTGCAAACCCTTCGCCAGGTAAGCAAACCTTCACTACACCAATCATCTGTCGTGGACTAATAGTGACAAGGCCGTGGACTTGTTCTTTGCAAACCCGAATCAACACCTGATCGCTGACAAGAAATTAACTCCCATGGAGTGGCACTTTCTACAGGATTTCGAGGTGATTTTAGAGGTCAGTGCTAATGCGTTTGAAATATATGATCCATCTTACTGTGCGATTTAGGTACCACATGCTGCTCAACAGGCCATGTTGAGCGAAAGTACTCCTACGCTCAGTGGTGCGGTTCCAACCTTTGAATGATTAATTCAGCGGTGGGATCACATAGCGAAGAAATTTCCACACTTCGCACCTCTGATTAACATAGGTTTGCTGTGGGCAGATAAATATGATGATCAGATGGGTGCCACCAATGCTTACGCAGCCTCCATGTGTTAGTCCTGTGTATTCTGACGAGAGTTTGGTTCTCATCACTGAGTCGTCGGTCCCTCTATAGTCGTCAATCCTGCTTCACGGATGTCATGGATGGAACATCATTGGGACAAACAGCGGACTCAGAATGCCAAGAACTTTATCATTAACCTTGTATGTCTTTCGCTAATAGCAGCGCACATTGAACTAATGCGTTATGCAGATGCATACCAAGAGGGGGACCCAGGCTTCCAACTCTGCACCAACCATACAAGCAGTACAGCGACAGTCACACACACTAGGGTCATGCCTCTATGGACTTCCTAAGGTGGACTCACCGTCATGTTGTGATGAAGGCACCCAAACGGTCATTCAGGAGTTCAATGCTTATAGCACCGCTACTCACAGCCCCAATGGAACAAATATTCTCTCATTTTGGACCGTAAGATCTTTCTATCTCCTCGTGTTAGACCTTTCATTACTGACTATGAATTGTTAACCAGGCCTCTCACACCATGTTTCCAACTGCCTATGCAATTGCTTTGGACTATCTCCCGATACAGGCATCTGCCATCCCCTGCGAGTGCATGTTTTCATCAAGCAGTGAGACCAACACACAGAAGTGTAACCACCTCAGCCCAGTGCTGATGGAGGCGCTACAAATTGTCAAGTTCTTCCTGAAAAAAGAGAGACTCAACTTCACCAAAGGATGGGCTGCATCACAATGGGACATGGAATACGAACTACTACGTGACACAGAGACTGACAAGCTTTCAACACTTAACATTAGTAGAGTTTCAGGTGGCAGTAGCTCACACAAGACACTTCTCAAAGTTATCGCAGACCAGGAGTGTGACGATGTTGAGGATGCCACCACCGTCTATGAAATACCATAATGACTTTTCTCTCTTGTTTTTCATCATTTTTTGTTTACCTGCTGGTATCTTACGTTCTTCTGGACTTATGTTCATTGATAGCTTAATTTCAATCATTAACTCATTTCTTCTCTCAAACGCATCTTCTTGACTTCTCCCTTGCAGCTGGTTTCAATCTCGATGATGGCGTACAGATGCTAAGGGAATTGTTCCAGGCCTGTCCCTGCCCCAGGGTGCTTCATCTGTTTCATGTCAGTGTTTTCTTTCCCTCTCTCGAACCTCAGTGGCATATACTGCACGATCAACCAAAGCCCCGTGCACACTGAGAAATTTTGCGCCTCCTCTATCATTTCTATGACCTCCAACCTGGACAAGGTCATATCCTCATCAATGGACAAGACATCTTGACAGTAACACTCTCAAGCCTCCGTCGCACAATCATCACAGTCCCTCAAGACCCCGTTCTCTTCAACTCCAGTATAGGGTACAACATCGCTTACGGTCAACCATCTACCACACCAGACTTCAAACAGAACACTTCCACCGACCTCATCCATCAACAAGCCGTCAAACGCTCATGCTCCTGCCCACCCTCACAAACCCTATGAGCTACTGTAAAGGCATCAGCGGTGGCTGCACTACTGGCTTTAGCATCTTTCGTCCAACTATTGAACTTCCCTTGGATGAGATCCTAGGAGATGATTTCGATGCAGAGGACGACCAAATGGCCAACACAGTACATAAAATCCCATAGTCCATCAAATATCAAACCCTTCTATCAAGGATCTATCTCTTTACATATGTGCATTCACCTCCCTTGTTGCTTCATACACTGACTTGATTCACATGTTATCCTTTGATCCAACACCATCGACAGGATCTCCAACACTTGATCTCCTCACTCAAACCCCTGTTGGATACCATCTGTCATGGATCGCATCTCATCCGTCCGATAAATCCCTCATATACACAGCACTCAAACAAGCAGATGGATGGAGAGGTCATTGCGATCAAGTATCTTCCTTTTTTTGCACTCATATCTGCACTTAGTACTCCTCGGGCACAATCGCCACCCTTCTGATATTGACATCCGCTCCTTACATACTTTCACCCAACCCATGGACACTTTCAGCATCTTCAGTAGCACACGGGAAGCTAGCTGTACTTGGTCCCATTGATCAACACACATACGCATGGCTCTGCCACCAAGATCGTCCTCTGTTTGCTATCATGTGTCTAATCTAATTTTAAAGTCGGCTTGAGCTGGCTGAAAACAGATAACTGCGGCTACATTAGCCGGGCCGCGCCATACATTACATATCTATAACCAGCTATGAGGCTTGGCTAACAATAGCTCCGGCTACAGCTTTAGCCGGCTATAACCGAGAACCGCGGCAACACTACTGCTAGGGTTAGGGTTATCAGCGCTCGACCAACCAATTTGGCCGCTGTACAAAAGTAGTGGTCACTAAGTGATGCGCACCATAGCATTTGAAGCGTCACGCCAACTTCACAGCCCGACACCGCACACCGCACAGCGTCAGACGCAAATGTCCATCTAATTCCACCTGCCGATGTTCCCAGGGAATCTAGATCTTATACATTGACGTCTCACATTGGCAGCATGTACTGGCAAATAAATGGTATCGTATGATGCAGTCAGACTCGGAGGTAGCAACTATGTTATGGAGCCACGCCGCCACTGTTACGTCCTGGTGATTCATACGACCATCTCATTGATCTGAAACAATTGTCGAAACCCTTCGGTGCCCCCGAACGGACTCCAGGCTGCAGAGCTGAGTCTGATTGTTCGCCGCGCGCGGCCGTGTTCTTGAAACACGCGCATTTTGACGTAAATTTTAAGCAACACCTACAGGATGTGAGTCCAGGTGTAGCGCTCACGCTGTGCCTTTGGTGCTAAGACCTGCTAGGACTCCAAGCGATTGAAGTCGATTGGACTGGAGACTGGGAAAATCATTATTGAACCATCAAAGTCAATCCTGGTGACAGGGAACTTACCGTCAAATATCAGTATTGTGCGTTCCATATGAAAGATATGATCGTGACAATCACGCGAACATTAGACGACGCACAAAAACAAGCAGGAGAACAAGATCATGGCACACCTGTTAGGTAGCGTGTGTAAGCCTGGGGAAATGTGTCCGTAGAAAAGCACATCACTGACACCACGAGAAAGACTAGATGTAATGATCTTGTCAAGATCAATACGCCAAGAAACGTGGTAACTGGGACATCTTTTCCAATGGCTGCGGTACAGGCACAGCCAGAATCAGGAAATAAACACGCATCATCCCTGATACGCGCATAACGTGTTCAGATAAGCTCTCCCTCTGGCCTTCATTCGTCCGGTATCCCATAGCCTTGGTGCGCTCCTCGCCTTTCCATGCAGTACCGTCCGAGTCCGTGGAAGGAATCGCTGACGGCACCCACCCGCTTTTCAGCGGTGACCTCTGTTTCGGCTTGAAGAAGGATGGCTTTTGCTAGTGAGGACAGAGCGGCGTAGGAAGTCGGTCGTTTGAACGAACGATATCGTTGATTTGTTGGGTCTGTAAAGTTTAATTTCAAGTGATGTATTATTGCGATTTTCATAAACAATGACACTGTTCGAATGTGTAAAAATATATATTTTCGGAATTGGTCACCTGTTGCGTGTGGCATACAGCAGCGTACAGCCTCAGCCAGCATCTCGTGAGTTACACATTACTCTTCTCCACGATGGGCAATAGACAGATCAGCGACGACCTCAAAGATGCTGCATTGCGAATGGCGAACAAAGGATATGCAACCAAAGAAATCCTCTCCATCACACAGATCTCAAAGTCAACCATCTACCGCACACAACATCGTAAACGAGCCACTGGCAGTGTAGCCAAAATTCAGGCAATTGGCAGGGGCAGGCCTCGTACTTTCACCCAGCATGATATCCAGTTCCTCATTCGGCTTGCTCGCCATAACCCCACCCTATTCCTCGATGAATACCAGCTGAGACTTCAGGATGGCCGGTTTCTACAGACATCACTATCCACCATTCACTGATCTTTTGAGCGTGCTGGCATCAATCTCAAGCACATTGAGAAGATTGCAGCTGAACGTGACTCTCTATGTCGCGCAGACTTTGTTCGTCGTGTCTCGCAATACTCGCCAGCTTCATTACTCTGTTTGGATGAAGTTTCAAAAGATGACCGTACATACTCGCGTCGCTGGGGACGTGCTCCGCGAGGTGCACGTGCTGAGCAGCATCAACCATTTGTTCGGAAACGTCGGTTTTCAATGGTAGCAGGATTGGCTCTTGATGAGGGCATCATTGCTGCAAAAGTTGTTGAAGGATCATTCAATCGCAAGACTTTCATTCGATTTTTTGCAAAATGATGTGGTTCGTTTTCAAACTGTCAGTGTCGTTGTGATGTATCAGTAACCTGTTATTATTAGCTTCCTATCACTGACTCCATTTCCAGGGCCACGGAGTGTGTTGGTTATGGACAATGCTCGTATTCACCATGCGGAGGAAATCGAAGAGCTTGTTCATGCTTATGGTCAGTATAATAAAGCTTGTGATACGGAGTTGTCTCACTATTTTGTCAGGGTGTCGCATTGAATACTTACCACCATATTCCCCGGATCTCAATCCTATTGAGCAAGCATTCTCCGCAATCAAGTCACATCTCCGTCGCCAAGGGTTAGGGTTCTATGGGCCTAAGGCTCCTTACTATGAGCTGTACACTGCATGTTCTGTCATAACACCCGAGATGACTTGGGGCTTCTTTCAGTCACTCGGGTTATCTTGCTTGACCATAGCATTGTTACAATACAGTAGCATAATATTATGAATGGGTGTCTGTGAATACTGCAGCCGAAAAATACACTTTGAAAGCTCGGAGCCATACAAACTAAGCATCAAGCATCCACCGTTCCTCGGCATCGCAAATATCTGCAAGCTCACCAAGAGACAGTCCAGCACCAAGCAAGTCAGCATTCTGAAGGAACCGAAGACAGTGTGGGCCTGTCATGTCAATGTTGTCCAACTTCTCACGTAGCCATAGCGATAGGTTGAAGCGTTCACAAAAATCAATCAAACTCAACTTCGGATGAAGAGCAGCAGGCTGTGGGATGTTGGCAGCATGATCGGGTCCACGTTTGCCATGCAGGAGGCCCACAATATCCTTGAAGTCATTGTTGATGACAATACTTGGTGCGGAGGATTGGGTTTGGGTAACTGTATTGAGACGTCGACGTGAGAGAGTAGCAATATCAGTCGGGTCTGCGTATGTAACATCAAAAATCTTCGTGTTTGGCGGATTGTCTAAGTCGACACCTGGCTGCTTGTTCGGACCAACCTATTGTGTAATAACCCTGTTAGTGACACATGCAGATTACATACTTCAGAACATCACGCAGACCATCGCAGCAGCCCACGTGTTGAGATGTAATGGTGTCAGGTTGACGTGTTTGGCGTCTGGTGGAGCTGGCCAGCAGATACGGAAACCACATGCTCGGTCTTCGCAGGTATACTGACGAGTCAGATTTGCAATTGCCTCGTTTTGCTCTATCTCCTCGTCAGTTGGTCCTGTTGCAGCCTTCGCAACATGAGTGACAAGAAGACAATCGAAACACATATATCTCACCCTCTTACCCGCAGGTTCGGCTTCAGCTCTTCATCTTCTTCAGCTTCTTGCCATCATCATACTACCATGTATTTAGCTTACTGCAAATCACATACAAACACCCAAAATACATACCTTGGTCTCGATGATAGTCAATTTGAAGGCTGGTGACCGGTGTTCTTTGACTTCCTCCATGATTGTGTCGAAATCACTGAGGTTTGCGAGAACAATATTCTTATAGTTCATGCGAAGGATTGTGTACGTGATCGTGAAGTTGGTAGCCGAGAGAAGACCTGATCAATTCCCAATACCGTACATCATTTTCTCGGAGACGTCATAGTGTTCGAATGTTGTATCGAGAAGGTCGCGGAGGGTTGAATCTTCGTGGATGAAGAAGGCACGGTTTATGGGTGGTGATTTAGCATTCTTGCGGCGTTTTTCTCCAGTTGCTGGAGGTGGTAGAAGTGGGGTAAATGTCACGGAGACTGCGATACCCTTGCCATTGTTATATGCGCTCTCCAAAGGTTCTATAATGACAACATAAGGTCCCTGGTGTTCACTGTTCAGTACTGCGATAAAAACATACCATTTTCATTGAAACCATTGCCATGGACTCTAGCGTCGTCGCGAGTATCATCGTCGGACCCGAGTTGACTCATAGTCGCGCATATACTCAGTTGAATGTTGTTGTGTAACGCGCGTCGGGTACTACTTAGAGTACTACTCAGCCACACTCGTTTGAAACTTTTTTCTTTTTAGGTGAGTTTCATTATATTTGTAAATTGCAATAATAACCGGAATATTTAAGAAGGATTACAAATATTGACTTGTCAACCGTACCCTGCGAAGTTCCTTGTTCACTACGAACCTTCTGCGGAAGATCAAAACCCAAACGTTGCTCAGGAGTTTGGGCATCCATGAGGCGAGCGTCATCGATTCAAGAATAGTCATATTACGGAGTGTGTTGTTTGGCAAGTCACGATGTCCGATGAACGTGCACATATCTGACGAGCAGTGCGAAGCCAAGGCCTGGGAACCGGAGATTCATTCGTGCCCCACGACCCCATCGTACCGCACTAATCTCCCTTCGAGTACTTGCCACATCAGACGACGTTCACGGTTCATCTCGAGTTTGCGGAGGTTATCATGTATTCTGGCTCAACTATTTTTGCCTAAAGTAGGGTATCTGAGCAGCAAAGCGAGCCTCGCCTTTACGCTCACATTGGAAGTTTCAACCTACAAAACACCTGCCTGGTACTATGGCTTCGCCTCATTCCCTCCACAAGCTCCATCATGTTTACTTCCCGCTCCATCATGTTTGCGCTGCTCAGCTTCCTCGCTGGCGCCAATGCGTGTATACAGTGCTCAGCCACATTGAAGGTCGGCGACGGTGCCATGGTGAAACTATACGATACCATCCCACAACACCACCTCACAGTTTGCATGTGCGTCGCACTCACAAATCCTCATTGAGCAAAGCAACTGATATGCCAGCAGTTACGATGGCGAGAGTAGTGAGGGAACAGTATTCTGTCACTATCACACCGTAAGTGCTTTCTGGTTGTTATTCATTGTTCTGGGTTGACATGCTAGCGATTGCATCAGGATAACGGCAAGTTTGTAGATGGGTATGAGTCTTGTCCACATACAGCAACTGTGAAGGATCACTGCTCAACGTGATGTGAAGAGGTGGGAGAAACGAGACACCTAACTGTTAGGAGAATTGTCAAATAGTCTTGTCTCGCAGTTGCATCATTCAGTCCCCCTATTAAAATGGGTGATAATTAGTACTTCAATCATCCCGCAAATCAGCCTATCAATGGCATGGTAAACAGTGCTGTTTTTGATGCTCCTTTGAATCTCACAATACCTTATAGGCTTATACCTCACCATGTGGAATTAATGATGGACCCGAGAATCTTTGGACTGGGCTCGGGACACGTTCAAGTTGTTATGGAAAGCGAGCGATCAACTCAACGAGAGTGAAAGCCTCGCAACCACGTCACACCTTACTGCCAATGCCATCACCCATGCAGCTGCGATGCCACTCCATCTTAATCCGTGCCTTCCTCGACAATATAGCCCTCGTGTGCCTTTCCCAATGGCTCCAGCTTGTATCCCCACGGCTTTCAAAATTCGTCACTTCGCTTCAAATTAGTATATGGTGCAGCCAGTCCCCCGGAATCTGTCTGCTAGTGCTTAAGGCCCATCGAACGTCACGATCGCTATCTATCCTGCTCCTCTTGTCAAGTGGTCGAGCTACTACTCCGACACTTTACATTGTAACCTGTCCGAGTGGTCACATGACTCACATCGAGTACATCATTGCCCTGGTCACATTCTCATGAAACTGGAATGTATTTAGCCCGCGGTATCACTTTGGGCATCCATACAACTCCTGAGGTGCGCGTGCATCGGATGCACAATGCAGCCGAATGGCCTCGCGTCCCGCGTAAAGTGCTACCAATTCTGCAACCGAGGACTCTCCGGACTTTCCGCCTTTCAAGGCGCATTTTGTCCCGCGCTTTGTGGCGTTACCTTTTTTTCCAGCGCTCTGCTTGTCGCTCGATTCAGTCCGCAGTTTCGCTAACTCCTGGAACCATCTGTTACAAGCTCCATCGGGATTCTGCACCGTACAAGTAGCGGGTTCAATACGGTCGCTAATGATTTACATTCTACTAACCCTGGCGAGCTCTCACCGCAGCCGAAGCTATGCGAGCCCTGCGTTCAATTATTGACCGACTGTCACTACGATTGTTTTACCACACGGGTCACAACTATGATGGCCCGCGTTTTTATTGTCAGTAGCACAACGAAAATGAAATCAGCTTGATGGTCTACTGGCGTTGACTTTTGAAGCCTGTTACTGACGAAAACTATTGCACAGAGTTTCAATGTAGGCTCCATGTCTACTTTTTCAAAGACAGTGGTAGCTCAAAGTGTTCCTCGAAAACGTCAGGAACCCCGTCTTTATCTCCCTTGTGTCACGGCAATCCTGCGATTCGGGATGTCCATCTACGCTTCAAGAGACCGTGAAACCTGAAGTACATTGGACAACCTAGCCACCGCATCTTTGTTGCAGTTGCGACACTGATGTTTCTAAGGTATTCATGTCCCAAAACTCAAACGTTGCGCATGAGTTTTGGCATTTATGGGGTGGCCATGATGAGCTTCGTCGATTCAAGGATGGTCATATTACGGAGAGCGTTGTTTAAGAAGTCACAACGTCCGATGGGTGTGCACATATGTATCTGACGAGCAACGCGAAGCCAGGACCTCCCAGGAACCGGGGATTCATTCGTTCTTCACGACCCCATCGTCATGACGTTCATAGTTCCCCCCGAGTCTGCGGAGATGATCACGCATTCTGGCTCAACTTTTCTCGCCTGACGTAGGGCATCTCAGTAGCAAGCTAGCAACGCCTTTATGTTCGCACTGGAAGTTTCAGCCTATAAAACACCTGCCTACCCCTATGGCTTTGCATTCCCTTCCACAAACTCCATCATGTTTACTTCACACTTCATCATCTTTGCGCTGCTCAGCTTCCTCGCTGGTGCCAATGCGTGTGTACAGTGCCCAGCCACAGTGAAGGTCGATGGTAGTGTCATGAACCTATACTATACCTACCCAGTAAAGCAGCTCACATTGTGCACGTGCGTCACACCCACACGTCTTCATTGAACAAAGTAACTGACAGGCCGGTAGTTACAATCTCCAGATTAGTTATGGGGGCGAGACTAGCGATGACTCAGTAATGTCCTGTAATTATTACACCGTAAGTGCTTTCTGGATATTGTGCCCCTCATTGTTCTCGGTTGACGTGCTAGCGATGGCATTAGGAAAACGTGAAGTTTCCAGATGGGCATGAGTCTTGTCCGCGTACAGCAACTATGAAGGATCACTGCCGAACGTGATGTGAAGAGGTGGGGGTGACGAGACACCCACCAGGAGGAGCAATGCGCATCTGCAGATCGTCGGGTGTATGCCAGTACTTAGACACCATCTGTTATGAGAATTGCCAAATAGTCTTTTCTTGCCTCTGCCAGTTGCATCATGCCAACCCTCTATTAGAATACTCCCCAGGTGATGACAAGTACTTACAATCATCCCGGACATCAGCCTATCGATGCCATGGTAAACTTTTTGATACTCCTCCTTCAAAATACCTCACCATCCCACAGCGCGGAATTCACGACGGATCCGATAATCTTACGACTGGGCTCGGGTTGTCACCCCACTCGACAGCTCTCCTTCGTTAGCTAAACGCTTCCGTCCTATGAGAAACTGGGAAGATTAAAAGCAAAAATCTATACCCTTCGTTCAGCATTAAAATCGATGACAGGATCAACGCACCTGCGACGGCATTCCGGAGAAAGGGATAAGTATTCGCAGGATCTGAAAGGGGAGCTACTGGCAGTGCCTCTCGAGTCCATGTGGGAGTGCCGCAGTCGTGCAAGTAGATAGGTTTGCGGGCCGCGGAGTTGCCTTTTGTGGACACCTTGCATAGTCATGGGTTGAAACTCTACCATTTGGACATCCTAGTGTAACATTCTGCCTGCTCACGCGTACAACGCGATGGCTTCAGGTAGCCCAGATGACTCTGGTCGGCAAGCTATCCTTCCATGGACACCAGGCGATGCGTCTGAGACTGCAACCGAAGCTCTCCAAGCATTGGACACTTACAAGAAGAAGGATCCATCCAAAGGTCAGCATCGGTTCGATCAGCGCGTCTATATCTGCAACACACCTAGTATGCAGTGGTGGTTCGCTTCAAGGCAGTCGGTAATGCACCGATTATGAGGCAGAACTTCTATAAGATTACTGCCTCCAACCGTTTCCAGGCAGTCATACAGTTTTTGAGGAAAGAGCTGAGCTGGAAAGCCGGGGATCCACTGGTTAGGATTGATAGCCTTTCTCTGTGGTCGAGCTAACCTCGTCCTAGTTCACATATATCAACCTCGCATTTTCTCCCGCTCCAGACGATACAGTGTCTAATTTGTACAAGGTAACGTGCCTAGCTCTTGTCAGGGAACGTCTCCTGATTGCTGTTGAAGTCGTTCGCTACGGAAGGACATCTGATAGTCAACTACAGGTTAGTTTCTCGATATTTGCGTGCATGATGCGTTGATACGACTGTATACTTCAGCACGACGGCTGCATGGGGGTAACGCTCTTGCCGATGAGCGATGTCTTGTATTTTCTTTTGTTTTGCGCACAATTGTGTCACCACCCAACCATACACTCGCCACGGTTTAATACGAATTCTTCGTTTCGCTACTTCTCTTCGAGGGCCATGCACCAATCTTATCGAAGATTAGAATGACATACATCGTCGACATGCACGATAAATACTCTATTTATACTTTCCCCCTGCACATGCTTATCATTGTGCGCTACCATACTGGATGACGAAATTCTTTCTAGGACTAGGCTTCAATGGAATTTCCTCGCCTGTGGCAACAATCCCGTTGACCATGGTATCCTCTTCCTCGTCATCAAAGGCCATATCTTCATGTGCCCAGCGCAAGAGCATAGTCTCACCAACGCGAAAGCGATTTGGCTTCAGGTATGACCTGACCAGTCCCCGCAATCGGGCATACAACAACCTTGTTGCAACGATCAGGATAGAACTTGCGTGGATTGTTCAGTTCTGTGAATGGTCGGTAGCATTGACACTCACCTAGTCACAAGTAGGATAGTTGTTGGTGACCACGAGTTGCGATCTGGTGGTGGAATAAACTTCTGTTCGCCATCTTGTTCGTCGGTAGGATTCTCATCTGGGCTGCTGTTACCCGACTTCTCATCATTACCTTCGTTTTCATTTCCTTCGTCACTGCCCGTATCGACGTTACGACCCGTGCGCCCGTCTCCTGAGTGTTCGTTGTCCGTCTCGCTTGCGTCGCTCTCTCCATTCTTGAAAATGGTGCTGTTCTTATCGGTGTCCACATTCCTTTTCCGTTTGGTTTTGCCCCCGAGCAGCCCTTCCTCTTGCAGGAGTTCATATCGTTTCGGACGACCGTTATCTGAAGCTACTATCTTCCAAGACTCCACAAGCTCTTGATCACATGCATGAAGTGACTCCCATGTCAAGCGGCGAGCACAACCACTGACATGCACGAAATCGAGTTCCTGCCAAGTACGTTCTGCGTATCGTCAACAACACGGACTGAAGACACTCACATCCGTGTGCGTTCTAGGCAGAAATACAAAGTTTATCACAAGACCCCCGACATCGGCTGAAAGGTGACCTTCAGGATCGCGAACACTTTCAGAATTAGTCACAAATCTACTCACGAGATCGAATATTATGATCAATGACTATGAGTCGCCCGGCGTCCGACGTAAGATCATGGCTGGGCCTTCGGCCAGCAATCGGAGTATCAGACATCGTCTGCAGGCGTTCTGCATTGGCTGGGAATTTCTCGTCTTCGAGAAACAAACTCGTACTCGACACTAAGACATATTAGATGAACACCGCACTTACTCTTCCCCTGCGAAGTTTATGAGTAATGCACATCGACTTTGTGCACATGATAAGCACCCTCACCAAGTGCTCGCCGAGATCAATGCTATTGCTATAAGGCGAGGTCAAAGTAGCTTCATCTTCCACGACTTTCGCTAGATCGTGCACGAGTGTGCACAGGTCATGCTGAATCGTGCTCAAATCGAAGTTGCATATCGCGGGAAGCGACTCGACTTGGGACAGCTCCGAGAGTTGCATAGCAGGAGCCGCTGAGACCCAAGGTGTAAAAACGAGCGATATCAAGGCCCTGCGAGCGCGAGAGATCATAGTGGAAGCTCAACCTGTCGCACCTTCCTAAGTGCATTCTTCGATGCTGCATCTTATGGGTGTCAAGAATATTAATAGCTCCAGAGTCCACGAGCCACATACTTACTAGTAGTATCAGAACTTCTCTAAGCGGGTCCGAAGCGGGCGCCGCGAGTCTCCCTTATCTAGTATCGTGGGCGGAACTGTTGGGGGCGTTTTGTTGGCAGATTCAGGAGAGCTACTAGTAGTAGAATCTGGCAGGTCTTGCCCGGATAGCGGTAACCAACACCCAACGTTACGTAATGACACAAAACTTTCACGATTGCCGTTCAAGAAATTCTATTCTTGTTCCGCTTCGAATCAAGCTTGCTCAAGCTTCAAGCACAATAGAATTCACCAATCAAAATATCTTCCGGGATAGCAAGTAGGTCTTTGATTATATACACTACCTTGCATCTTTACAGCTGTGTGCGAAATTAATGACATTTTTGGGCGCGCGTGACAAAAAAGGAAATCTCCCTGTAAACCATTCGAACGACGTTTGACGCCAGCAGATATCGAAAATGACGAACTTTTACCTTGTTCCATCGCCTATACGACATGCTTAACAGAAGAATAAGCAAAGATATGAAAGAATGTGCACTTAGCCTCTGGGATCAGGGTTAGAGCTCAAGGATATCTGTGAGGTGCTCGGTGTTTCTCGGGCCAGCTGGCGAAAGATCTTTGAAGAACTCGGCACTACTCACTGCGGAAACGAGTTTTTTACACCAACCGTAATCCGAGGGAGACAATGTGTATAACACGACTGTAAACGTACCTAGCTCGTAATCAGACGTAAATCCGACATGTCGCAAATTTTGCTCGCTCGGTCTGAAGCAACAGATGTAAACAGACGCTTTTCCAACTTCACCAACACACTTTTTCGGACCTCCGTTTATTCTCTTCAGATACCTGCTATTCCACCACTATCCAGCCCAGTAAATTCAACTTCTCGATGTCTGCTTAGGGTAGACTTGAAGCAAGGTGAGTTTTTCGAAAATTTCGCTAAGTCCGTAACTCGAGCGCTATGTCAAATACTATCAGGCTCGAGTTGCCAGCTCATGTACAAGCTTTTACTTTTACCTTCGAAACGATGCGTCCGGGACCCACAGTGAGTACTAAGTGTATTTCTACGAGGCCACTACCATTAATCATTCTTTTGTAGAACGAGCTCCTTATCGGTGTGCTGTGCGTGTTCGGTCAGTCGTTTGACCTCTGTGACAAGATATGCAACGGTCTCATTCAAATTTGGCGACTGCTCAAGTGCCCCATTTCGCCTATTCACGTTCTGGTTCACGTGCGGAAGGTGAGTGGCAGGCTGTCGACCCATTGAATATAGCATCATAGCTTGATACTCCTCGCTTCCAGGAACAACAGATGGTGCCCGCGAAGATGCCTCACTACCCGAGTCTCCTGCGAAATGACGGTATGGTGTTTCGCCTCGAGAGGATGTACTATTTGAGCTGAAATTCTGTGGCACGCTACCAGCTCGCATGGACCAGACGGGTGTCTGGTGTGCACCGAAAAAAGGATACGGGGATGGCTGACGCATATCGGGTGAGTGCTGCGGACTGGTGGAACGAAGCCTGTTGTTTAAATGATCTTGGTACATAGGTCCCCCAGCGAATGCGCCGCTGGTGTTGTGGTCACCGTGCTGTCCATTGCCTGACTGAATCGCATCCAGTAAGTCGCTTGACTTTTAGTGGGCGATCTACAAGCTCTTACCATCTCAAATTGAGGTACATTACCACTGAAGTATGGATCGTGTTGAGGCGGCTGATACGACACTTTCCCGGCGACCTGGGGTATATTATATTGAGGATATGCTTCTCCTGCCCCTACCAGTGCTGGCTGCTGAGAATCAGGAGCGGGAGCACCACTCGGGCGTCTCTGAGTCTGTTGGCCTTGGAACCCATACATTCTGGCGTGCAAGGTGGTGGGGGATATCAAGGACCGGGGAGCATATGTGGGGACCTAGCAGGACGAGTTCTTTGATACGGCACATGTCTATTCAGAATAGAAGCGGATCCGTTTATGCATAAATCCAGACATAAAGTAGACGTGCGGATCCTTATAACCTGGTCTGATACCGAGTTGGTTTAGATACTAAGGCAACAAACCCTATCCCTGCAAATCCCTAATATTCAGAGTCGGTTTTAGTTCTCAAACGAGTACCTTTTTCGATCTAGACGGGTAGGAATATGCTTGTTTGGCATTGTCCGTTTACATTCCGTTTACAGCCTCTAAACATACATAATTCCGATCCGTTCTAAATCTCGTTTCCGCAGTGACCAGTCACTGCGGAAACGAGATTTAGAACGGATCGGAATTATGTATGTTTAGAGGCTGTAAACGGAATGTAAACGGACAATGCCAAACAAGCATATTCCTACCCGTCTAGATCGAAAAAGGTACTCGTTTGAGAACTAAAACCGACTCTGAATATTAGGGATTTGCAGGGATAGGGTTTGTTGCCTTAGTATCTAAACCAACTCGGTATCAGACCAGGTTATAAGGATCCGCACGTCTACTTTATGTCTGGATTTATGCATAAACGGATCCGCTTCTATTCTGAATAGACATGTGCCGTATCAAAGAACTCGTCCTGCTAGGTCCCCACATATGCTCCCCGGTCCTTGATATCCCCCACCACCTTGCACGCCAGAATGTATGGGTTCCAAGGCCAACAGACTCAGAGACGCCCGAGTGGTGCTCCCGCTCCTGATTCTCAGCAGCCAGCACTGGTAGGGGCAGGAGAAGCATATCCTCAATATAATATACCCCAGGTCGCCGGGAAAGTGTCGTATCAGCCGCCTCAACACGATCCATACTTCAGTGGTAATGTACCTCAATTTGAGATGGTAAGAGCTTGTAGATCGCCCACTAAAAGTCAAGCGACTTACTGGATGCGATTCAGTCAGGCAATGGACAGCACGGTGACCACAACACCAGCGGCGCATTCGCTGGGGGACCTATGTACCAAGATCATTTAAACAACAGGCTTCGTTCCACCAGTCCGCAGCACTCACCCGATATGCGTCAGCCATCCCCGTATCCTTTTTTCGGTGCACACCAGACACCCGTCTGGTCCATGCGAGCTGGTAGCGTGCCACAGAATTTCAGCTCAAATAGTACATCCTCTCGAGGCGAAACACCATACCGTCATTTCGCAGGAGACTCGGGTAGTGAGGCATCTTCGCGGGCACCATCTGTTGTTCCTGGAAGCGAGGAGTATCAAGCTATGATGCTATATTCAATGGGTCGACAGCCTGCCACTCACCTTCCGCACGTGAACCAGAACGTGAATAGGCGAAATGGGGCACTTGAGCAGTCGCCAAATTTGAATGAGACCGTTGCATATCTTGTCACAGAGGTCAAACGACTGACCGAACACGCACAGCACACCGATAAGGAGCTCGTTCTACAAAAGAATGATTAATGGTAGTGGCCTCGTAGAAATACACTTAGTACTCACTGTGGGTCCCGGACGCATCGTTTCGAAGGTAAAAGTAAAAGCTTGTACATGAGCTGGCAACTCGAGCCTGATAGTATTTGACATAGCGCTCGAGTTACGGACTTAGCGAAATTTTCGAAAAACTCACCTTGCTTCAAGTCTACCCTAAGCAGACATCGAGAAGTTGAATTTACTGGGCTGGATAGTGGTGGAATAGCAGGTATCTGAAGAGAATAAACGGAGGTCCGAAAAAGTGTGTTGGTGAAGTTGGAAAAGCGTCTGTTTACATCTGTTGCTTCAGACCGAGCGAGCAAAATTTGCGACATGTCGGATTTACGTCTGATTACGAGCTAGGTACGTTTACAGTCGTGTTATACACATTGTCTCCCTCGGATTACGGTTGGTGTAAAAAACTCGTTTCCGCAGTGAGTTACGACCGTAACTTCGTCACGCGTCCCACCCCACAGCGAATCGAACCTATTTGATGTGACGGTCACACTAAATTTTGGGGAGCGAAGCTATTTTGTGACAAGCGGTAAAACAGGAAAAATCGCCAACAAAATCGCTACAGACTAGTTAGCACTAACTTAGCAGTGCGACCAAAAATCCTTATATAGGGTATTGGCTATGCATCTGCGCTGTCCTCTCCCTCACCTGTGTTCGAGGCCTCAGCGGCCTGAGTATTTCCTGCAACCTCTGACTCACATGGAATGCAGCTGACCATCCTTTTATCCATTCTAAATGTGCCCATAGCGGAGGGCCCAAGGCAACGGTGCGAGGATCTTTTGGTCCATATCACCACCAAAAGGAAGAGAGAAGATTGTTGCACCGAGTCGGGTTGCAAACCCGAGTCAGTCGGGGCGAAGCTAACTTGGATAGGTCACACGTCACAAGGGCCTACGAAGCTGCGAAGCTAAGTGTGACATGGTCACACCCGAAAGGGCGCGAAGCTACGGTCGTAACTCTACAGTATTGACATGCCCCTTCTCCACTCGTCGGCCGCACACGAATAATCACGCGAGCACTCATAACAGCGATCGAAGACCTCTATGCCGAAGATTCAGACCTCTTCCTCGATGAAGCTTGCACGTGGCTTGGCGTCGAACACGACATCATCATCAGCTTATCATCCTTATCGCGCAATCTCAATCAAGCTGGCCTCTCTCGCAAAATGCTTCAGAAGATTGCGTCTGAACGTGATGATGTCCGTCGACAGGCGTTCAAAGATAGTCTTCAGAACGACTTCGTCGGCGATGGCTCGGAGTTTGTCGTCCTCGGTGAAACTAGCAAGAACGAGCGTACTTACGCGTAGCGTTACGGACGAGCACCCTATGGACAACGTGCACAGCTTAGTGATGTATTTGTTTGAGGAGACCGCTATTCGCTATGTGCTGCCATGACGGCAGACGACTATCTTGCAGCATGTGCCGTTGAAGGTTCGTTTGATGCACAAGAGTTCTACGATTTGTGATTCGTCATTAAGCTGTTCGATAGCTGAAACTGCAGTTTTGGGCTGTCTAACCGGGATTTTGATTGTTGGCTCTTTGGGATTGGTTTTCTTTTGATTTACCCTAGAGTTATATCTGTATGACGCATAGAAAATGCAGTATGAAGGGCTAATAGTTCCGAGTAATGTAGCACCACTCACACTTGTCGGAGCGTGCTCACAGGCGTCAATTCCCACATTATGGATGGTGCGAAATTCAGCTCGTTGCTCCATATCGTAGTACCTGATCTCGTTCTGCGGTGATAGAGATACCAGAAGAACATCAGTTTATCAGGAAACCGCGTTCTTCGCGGTGGCGAGGAAAGACAATGTATGCATTCATAAGTACGCCATACCACAGATGGAGAAATACGCTAAGGGTGGTCTGAAGATGGTGGAGTTCCAGGGAGGACACTGGGTTCAGTCGGAGGAACCGGAAACATTAAGAGCTCGAGGGTTGCATTCGCGATACGTTGCAACAAGGTGGTTGAGAGATACTGACCTGCATCTAAGCCGTAGGTCATTTTCTATTAGCGTACGGAGAAGAGTCAAGATTGCAATATTCATGCTGGACGCTAGTTATAGCTAGATACATACACGATAACATATTTCATGTTCTACATAACTAGTAACTCCTAAGGCCTAAAGGCCTAACAGCTTGAGATGCAAATTTATGATGCAGATACACAGCGATAAAAAAAACAAGCCACCCTAGGCCAGTATAAAGCCTACCATCCAAAATAGCCCATCACAACAACGCGCATAACAATAAAAAACATACACCCATAAAACACACACGCGAGACTCACCCCCTATTCAACCTCCAATAAATCCTCCCCAAAATCCTCCATCTTGATAATCCGAAACCTATCCTTCCAAGGCGTACCCTCCCCAAACTCCCTCCTCCACGCACGGCTCAAACCTTCCTCCCATGCATACAGCTCCACGCGCCACCCCTTCTTCAGCGCAGTTCGCACAGGACCAAGGAACCCCTCGTCGCTGAACTGCCCAACGTTCCCGTCACCAGTCGCTAGCACTATCGTTGCACCTGGACGTGGTACGTCCGCGTCCGCGATGGCCTGATGCAGCTTCAGCTGCAACAGCTCGTCTACGCCCTGCTCTCGGTAGCGGACGCGAGCGTTGCGGAGGTTCACACTGCCAGACGCAGTCAAGCCTGTGCCTTTGTCGGAGTCTGATGACCCTCGTGCGTGTCCTTTGCGCCATGACTCTGCGTTGGCGTTCGAACTTGGTGGACGACGGTCTTGACCGGATCCACTGTCTGGCACACGGGCAAAAACGCGGACTTCATATCCAAGTTGTTCTGCTGCATCCATTGGCTGATATAGTGGAGAGGAAGTGACTAGGCAACGCCGTGTGATGGGGCGTCCGCGTTCGAGAAGCAGGGCGAGGGCTGCATGGGAAAGACGTCGTTTCCGACTCGAGTGAGAGGTGTGACGGCGAGCGTAGGTTAAGAATCCAATGAGAATATTCGAGCTGAAATAATACGTCAGCACATATAGATATACAATGACAAAAAGTCTCACTGATCAACAAAAACATGAATCAAAGAATCTCTAGGTCGCGGGGCTGGACCCCTAGGGTCCGAAAAGTCAGAATCGCCGCCGCTAAAGTCCTGCGTGAGCAAGGCAGTGACGCGTTCGTAGTCCTCCGGGAACTTGAGTCGTAACTTATGGGCAAGGCAACGTAGCTTGAGGATTTGAGGGTTTGCGGGTATCTGTGATAGATGCAATGATGGGGTGGAACGACTGTGCCGCAGCTTATTTAATGATGGCTTGTGAGCAGGCGTCGACGGAACGGTGGCAACAGCGTTATCCCCAGAAGACGACAAGCCTTCCGTGTCGGGTTCCGGATCTGGGTGGGAGATAGCAACTACCTCAGTCGTCCCAGATGCGTCCAGTATTGTGCTAGTTCCCGTGGTATGGCTCGTACTCTCCTGCTCCACATTCTCTCGTTCTCGCTGCATGATATGAACCACTTTCGCCTTCTTCCTTCGCCGTTTTCTCGTACGGCGAGGGTCCACCTCATTTCTCCACGCGCCATCGCTCGTGGAGCTATCTTTGCACGCGCCACGGTCACGGGCAGCAAGCCTAGCACGCTCTGCCGCGAGGAAAGAAAACGCGCCACCGAGGTTGCCAAGACTAGGTTGGTCGCCCAATTCAATATCGCCCTCCGAAAAGGAATGATCATGACTCAGATCTGCGTCCGAGTGATGAGAATGCGATCGACTAGGCGTCGTGAACGTGAGCGGTTGAGGTTCACCCTCCGTCTCCTCTCCAGAATCATCAGCGTCATTGTTGTTATTGTTGTCGTCAGGATTCATAAGACGTGGACTTGCGGTCAAGCCGGTCAAGGTAGAACGTGTGTGCGAGGAGTTCGAGGATGCGAGATAGGCCGCTAGCATGCTCTGGTTCCATACCGTAGAGCCTTCGATGACTTCTGAGTCAGTCGGAAGCGAAGAGAGGGGACCGGGGTCGGTAGAGTTGGGAGTATCAAGTTCTGTGTGAATATCATAGGCAGCCCCTCTAGGAACGAATGGCTGAAGGTGGTTGAGGGCCCTAAAGACAGTGGTGAAAGCCCCGAGGTCGGGTGATTCTGACGCCCACAAATCTCATCAGATCGAGCTTCACTAAAATGGAATAGAAGGCTGTTACTCACCATCTGAGGTTGCGTCACTGATAGCAGCTGAATAAGTTGAGAAAGGACTGATCGGAGTTGGCGAATTGGCTGTCGTTTCCGAGCTGGAGTGGATCGTGGACATGAAATATGGTGATTAATGGAAATTGAGACAGCTTGTAGTATATCGTAGTATATCGTCAAGAGACAAACAGAAGAGAAAATGAAAATATAAGGATGATAAAAAGTTTGGAAGGAGCTGTAGTGTGGCTCAAGGAAACGTGCTGGCAGCGTGCATCTCAGGATCAAGTGGCAGTTAAAGTCAAAGTGTCACCCAAATGACTAGTATTGATTTTAGTCTCACGTGATCAGTCGCGAAGGTAGTGGCCAAGGCAAGACGCGACTATTTGGCAAATCTCGTAACAGGTGGTGTTCTAAGTATTGGCATACACCCAGGCTCCTTCCCACCACTCCTTCGAGTGTAGAGGGGCGAGATCTGAGGGTTTGATATGTCACACGATACAAGAAAATTTCAAACCCAGCATAACCTTATTCCCCTCACTCTCAGCAGTGGCTGGAAGATAACATTTGTAAACATCGTCCAGCTTTGTCCATCGCATACTATCTGTTCCCGTACACTCGGCACCCCCAGAAGTCGGCAGTCACACTTTTTCGCAGGGTTTTGTGTGACTGCATGTGACCAATTGAAACAAAAGTGTCACATTTTCCCGCTAAAATGTGTGACCTGCCGACTTCTGGGGGTGCCGAGTGTACGGGAACAGATAGTAAGGTAGGCCTCATCCGGATCCGACACCTCTTAAGTAAGCAAGGTTGAGCTGTTCTACATCATCAAATAGCATCCACAGAAACCAATCTGCACTGAATATAATTCCTGGAACGGTGTCTTATAAAGCTCCTCTTGAAGGCCCAGGAAGAATTTTAAGTTTTGGATCAGAATTCATGGAGAAATAAGTCAAAAACATCAAAAGTGTAAAATAACTTGGAATATCATTTCCATGTGCTGGAACAGCGAGAAATTTTCTTGAGAAATCCTCCTCGAAGTATTTGGCCGCTTATATAATTGAACACGTGACATGCTGAGGTGAGGATGGATGGGCCTCAGAAATACCTCAAAAACCCCTGCTACTGGTATTAAAATGGGGAACAAGTCCAAAGCTGTCCGGGCACATCTTGCAAATCTCTCCAGAGCTGGAAAAAAATCCCTGAAGGCAACTGTTGAAGATATTTCTAACTCCGAGGATGCAGATTACACTCCTCCAAATCTTGATGACCATAATGACACGGAAACCAAGGGCTCGGAAGTGAGTGAAGATGAAGAAGCTGATATCAAGGATGATGCAGCATTGCTCACCTTCATCAATGTATTATCAATGGCTCAGGAGGCAGCCACAGAAGCAGAGAGAGCAAAAGCAAAGGGAAGCAAACAGCCAAAGACTTACACTGGCAACTCTGTATGCAGCCACTGACGATTTTCTGCGAAACGGAAGAAAATTGCAAATGAGGGCTATCAAGCATTTATTAGCAACTGGCTTGTTGCACAGAAGACAAACCTCCGAGTCAGTCAGACTGTGTCAGTGGTTGCAACAGCTTCTGTTGAGTCTGTGTCTGTAATGGTGAGTAAATAAAATTGAATCAGGGTGACAAACCTCAAAATCTTATAGGGCTCTGTAAAGAGTGCAATAAATCTGCAAGAAGAGGAAGAGGAATCAGACTCGAGTGAACCCAGCAAGTCAGAGGGGGAATTCCTACCAAAAGCAATCACTGCCAAGCAGCAAAACCAAATTGAGGAGATGCTACGAGATCTCCGGAATGGACAGCGCCCCCGTGATGATGGTCAAGAGACACTCACGGACATTACACTCACACACTGAGTTACAAGGACTTTCCCACACTGCGACGTGTGTGGGCAAAACTGACTGTCCAAGCAAAAGATAAACAGCTTGATGTGATTTTCCGGGCCTGTATTTCTGCCATGATGGGTGCCCTCAACCTGTATCTTGATCCTGAACTGTCATATTCATGGCGTGAGGCTTCATTACTGGTCTCAAAATCTCACGGCAAGGGATTGAGCCATGCCCGCAATATACACACTTAGATTCATAATTTTCTCCGCCATCAAATACTCCCTCTTCATCACTATGGCCACTATTCGAACTCCATCCTTGAGGATGAAGATTTTGCTCAAGGCATTCAACTTCATCTTATGGAAGTTGCAAAGCATGGCTACATATGCACACAAGATATTGTCGACTATATTGTGAGACCAGAAGTCCAAGGAAGGCTTGGTTCAAAGAAGACCAGGGATCTCACTGGCCACTGCACAAAGATGGATGCACAAGTTGGATTGGCGATATGGGAAGAAACAGAATGGGATGTATATTGACGGTCATGAGCGGGAGGATGTAGTGAAGTACCACGAGGAATTTTTGCAGCGCTGGAAAGAATATGAGAAGCACATGGTAACATACGATAATGATGGCAATGTCCTTCCAAGTCCATCTGGATTCCCTGTTGCTCAAGGGTCCTGTTTCCGCCTTGTTCTTGTGACACATGATGAATCAACATTCTATGCCAATGATTGATGAAAAAACCGCTGGTAATCATTCTAGTGATAAGGCAACACCAGAGCAGAAGGGAGAGGGGCCATCCTTGATGATTTCGGATATGGTGACACTCGACTGGGGAAGGTTGAAGGATGATGAGGAGTATGTCATTCATTTGAAATCCTGTTCAACTTTTAGTACTGATAAGCCTGTGACCTATTACCGACAGGGAGGCTTGCATTATCTTCAAAGCTGGCAAAAATCAAGATGGCTATTTTTCGGCTGAAGACTTGCTTGTCCAGGTTGAATGGGCAATAGATATATTTGAACGCAAAACCAATGGTTTTGCTACAGGTTTATTTATGTTTGATAATGCACCTAGTCATCAAAAGTGTGCGCCTGATGTGGTGTCTGCATGAAAAATGCCAAAATGATCAAAGGCAGGCTGGACACATACAAAGGATGGGCCAAAAATGCACAGTGGCTCATTTGGAGATCTCCCGCAGGACTTCTACTTCCCTCTGGAGCACCCAACAATGCCAGGATAGGTTCAAAGGAATGGAGGTTATTATTCGCGAGCAGGGGCTCTGGCCTGAGGCTGGATGCAATGCCGAGTGTCCAGGATTTAAGTGTGTGCCAGGACACACAGACTGCTGTTGCCTGGCTGCATTCTGTTCTGCCAGCCAGACTTTGTTTCTCACAAGTCCCAGCTTGAAGAGTACATCACTTCTCGAGGTCATATCTGTGACTTCTATCCGAAATTTCACTGTGAGTTGAATTTTATAAGGAAAATACTGGGGTGCCAGTTAAATTCCGGTATCGCTCGAGTCAACGGACCTGTGATATAGAGCAGATGGAGCGCAATGTCATTGCATGTCTCGATGATGTTCCCCTTCTCCAGATCAAACGGTAAGTCATTCAACTCACAAGCTCTTTGACACTGACATTTTACTATGTACTATAGTTATGCCAATTGATCAGCCCGTTTCATATCAGCATATTCACAAGGCCTTACCGATGCACAGGCTGCATGGGTGAATCGGAAGTACCATGGACATTGTACCTTGCCTCCTGACATTGTTGAAGAGCTCAAAAAAACATTAGGATCGGTCTAGGCATAGATACATGATATGTATGGATTATAAAACCCTTTTGAGCAATACCTAAGGTCTCTGGTCTCCGAAATGGCAGTCCTCAGAGTTGTGAAAAATTTTCACCAGAGATTTGGCTGCAAGTTAGGGTTAGGGTTAGGGTTTACATAAGGTGCTGGAATTGATGAGGCCTACCTTAACAGAGAGGTCACTCCAACAGTGGTTGGGCTGGGGCCGAGCTTTAGCTCGGTCAGACACTGATGAGATTGCTGCTTACCTAAGTGCTGATGAAACCAACTGTGGCGGATCACACAGCCAACCCAACCATTGGTGAGACAGTGCAATGATGGGAGAACACTGAGGTGCTGTGAGGCGATTTGTTTGAAGGTGTCATATCCTGTACCTCCGGATCCGGAACTCTGGAACCCCTCCACTAAAGTCTGGTTCTCCATCCTGTTATTTCGCCCAGCGCTCTGCTCTCATCTCTGGACTCACCCCTATCTCCTTTTAGAATAGCTATTGCTCCGGCTACCAGTTATGCCCTTTTCTGCTATGCTTACCGATCCATCCATTCTTACTTCATTTCCAACTTCACTGCTTTGATCCATTATACACTTACTAATAGACTTTCCACATGCTTCGTACATAGCCCTTACCTTTGCTGACTGATTTACTTACATGATACCTACAGTATATAAACTCCTGTAAATACTCCAGAACTCCTCAGTTCGAATATCATCTTAGTTCTGCTCATTTCTGCATCTCCGGACTTGAGTCTCATCTCTTGTCTACCTCCGAGTCTTAGGGTTAAACCTTAGGACTGAATCCCTGACTCTACCTTAGGGTAGTCTAAACTCTATTCTGTTTCTACTCTGGACTTGTCTGTGGTAGCCTTACTCTGTTCCCTCATAGTCTTCCAGAGTTCCGCCAAACTCCCCTGATGTCTGACCTCCAGACTTCCCCGGACTTTCCCTCTGCCCCTCGGAAATTAAGGGCACATACTCGGGTAAGGGGCACAGCGCACGAGCTGAAGCCAAAGCCCTTTGAGTAACCTCCCCCTTGAGCATGACCTTAACAGTATATTTGAACTCACACCTTACCGAGTATACTAATGTCCGAGAATCACTTCTCCACCAGGTTTAAACTCCTGTCCCTCATAAACTATGATTTTTCCTCCGACCCTTCCATTATCGTTTAGAATTCCTCATCCTTACCTCACGAAATCTCTGTTCTGATAAAACTCCATATTCCTTTGTCCAATCCTTCTGGCCTGATTTCCTGATCATAGCTATCCTACTCCAGAATGCTACATAATTATCTCCGATTTCCACTATATCTGATTTCTCCACTGCTCCAGACTGGCAAGTCACCTCCAGAATGTCTCGACATTCAACTCCCTTGGATTCTCCTAGTACCACTCAGGAATATCGCTTGCTCTCCCACCATGATCCATTGATCAATAGGGTATAGAGCAGACACCTTTTCCGGGTTTTACCACTGGAAATGCCATTGGCCTCCGACGTCCAACAAAGTCCACTTTGCTGTGGAACCCCTGTCTCTGGACTAGCCATGTTCTTCTCCACCGGTTTATGTGTGGATCACACTAAATAAACTATTCCATATACATGAGCAAGCCTCTCGTATGTGCGCACGGTTTATCACCCATCCTCTTCCAACTCCCAAGTTAAGTTACCCCACATCATCTATGTACATATACTCCTCTGCTCTGATTACTCCTCCTCCAATTTCCACCCTGCTTCTCCTCCACCTCTACTCCTATTCCTCCTCTGCTCCGCTGCCTCCTGGAAAATCTTCCATCAGGAGGGAACTCCATCTTGCTCCTCCATTTACTCCGGATCGTCCTCTGTTACTATGGACAGATTCTGGGACGTCTCCTATGGACAAAGATTTACAATATCTCCATATCCTCCATAACAAATTTGCTAGAAGGGACTTTGTGTAACACCTGGAGGAACATCCCAAGAAAATCAGTAATGACGTATCATGTTCTGAACACCAAGAACATACCAAAGTCGTCTGAAGAGACCCTCCTCCCCATTTCCAACATCTCCATGTCGTTCCCATCGTTACTGAGAAAGAACCACCATGACAAGAATTTCGTTAGGAGGAATTCGTATGGTATCCTCATGAACAAATATGTGACGAGGCCAAAGAAGAAGCCAGGCCATGCAGAAGAAAGGGTGTCTAAGAAATCCATCAGAAGGAATGGAAAGTCGTGAAGTTTTACGAAACAAGTTCATTACTTTTGGCTAAAGTCCAACTATTCCATCACGTGATTTAGCACCCCACACTCCGATATCCGATTAACCCATTACTCCGTCCTACCAAAGAACTCCGGAATGGAGTTCCGAACCCTGCATCCATGGGCACAACCCAGACTTCTGTTCAAACCTCCGCCATTACCTCCACGTACTAATCTCCGATCGGCGGACAAACAGTTTCAGAGTTTATATGGATATGTACATGGATAAGATGGAAAATAGCTAAAAAGCTCAGGCTTCCATCTCCGCCTCTTCCTCCAGCTCAGGTTCCGGCTCTGGCTGAGACTCTGACTCCTCCTCATCTGTGCCTTTCTCCGCTTCACTTTCTGTCTCTTCCTCCGGCTTCTCTGTGTCGCTACTGGAAGAGCTGGTGAGCTCTAGTACCTCCACTGCCCCCACCCCAACCTCCACCTTCTTCCCAAGGGCCTCCTTGAGGTTCCTTCCCCAGCCCGAGAAGCCCTTCTCCAGCATGACCCCGGTCACGTGAAGAATCTCCCAGACTTCCACCCAGGCCCCGTCCCTCTCTTCTTTCTGCTCCGCCCACTGCAGCTCCATCTGCTCCGCTAGACGCGTAATGGCCGTCGCCAAGGCCCCCAGCTGCATGTTCATCTCTGCCTGCACCAAGACCATATGGTTGGTCGCCTTGACCCACTCTTGGTCATCTACCTCCATAATCAACTCCTCCTCTCCGTACACCCTCCTCTGCCGTGAAGGCCTGCCCGCGCCCTCATCCACTGCTTCCCTGGACTCCGTCGCCCTCTCCCTTGTCCATTTCCGGCTCCTTGCCAGAGCGGCCAGTTGCATCTCCTCTCCACTGACCTTACAGGAGGCCTTCAGGCCCGCGCATTGGTCGCAGGCCTTAGCCTTGGCCCTGCCTTCGCTCTGTTCCGGTCAACCACCGGCGCAACGGAAATAACAAAGGAACTTACTTTGGATTTTGCCAGGGCCTCCTGCACCAGTGCCCACGTACATGTCCGGCCAGTGGCCTCACACCGCTGGCACACGACTGCTAGAGGAGCGACCTCCGAGACTTCCAATGTCTGTGCCTACCAACAAACCATAGAAATCAGTATCACCCAGTGCCAGAAGAAAGAAAAACTTACCTCCCCTGCCTTGCGCGCTTCCTCCGCTAACTTTGCTCTCTCCGCCGCCACAGCAACTCTTGCCTCTTCCACCTTCTTGGCCCGCTCAGCTGCCTCGGCGGCCTTTTCCTCCTCCGCTATCCTCACTGCAGCCATCAGCTCCTGCCATTTCGCAGTAGTCATACCGGCAAAGTCGAAGTGTTGAGGGGCGGACATTGTTAAAATATGAAAAGATACTAGAAAAGAAAAAAGTTTCTGTAGAAAAAACCCCGCCTTCCCTGCACTCTTATAGTAGCAACCTGTCACCATGGAAACTCCACTCTGTGCCCATCAATCCACTCCAGTCCGAACTTCATTGTCTCCATCTGCCTCACAGCACAACTTCTCTGCCTCGCGCTGTGGACTTCATTCCACATGCCTTGGTTCCACTGGCAACATCTGTCTCCCATTTTCCCCGAAATCCGAGAATTTGTCTAGGACCTCAGGGGTTCGGTCCTAATGGGGGGATATTGTCACACCGTGCACGACCAATCAACCTCAAAACCCCAACCTCCGGACCTCCATATCTCCAAACACCTCCAACTACCGAACAAAATCAAAAACAAGTTACATTGTACAAAGATGAGCATATATGTACAACCGGACACGAAGGATTACAGGACTATCTAGAGGTCATCAGTCTCCATATCTCCGCCGGAGATCCCAGCACTGCTCCCACCCTCCACCTCCTCCTCCCTTTCCTCTGGTTCCTCCGCCGCCTCCGCGCGAAAGCCATTCCTCATCCCTTCCAGGAATAAGGCTTGGAAAGCCCTCTGCTCCTCCACAAACCTATCCATGGCCGCTCGGCTCCCCTCTGCTGCTGTGATACTTCACTCCAGAAGTCCATTGGTCTGGGCCAACACTGCCACTATGTTGTTGGCAGCAGCCACCCAGGCCTGGTCATTGTACTCTGTCCATCCGCCCTCCTCCTGTTATGATCAGCGTTCACCGAATGGTAAAGGCTTAACACAACCACTAGGACTCGTCAAGGATAAAGCAAAGAGATGTTATTGAGAGTGAACGTCTGAGTCTACACTGGGTAGGAACGAAGAGGTTAAGTCTAAAGAGAAACTTTACTAACTACCCTTCCTATATACATAACATTGAGTCGGAGTTATCTGAGTCTGTAAATAATCAGCCAATGAGAAAGAATCGTACGATACTGCGTATGACGTAGTATGACGTCGTAATATATAAGCAATGATGTCAGAGACGGAGATTAAGTGATAGGAAGACATATGGTTCTAGCCCTGGGCGTAGGGGATTCGATTGGAGATGTGACTGGTGAAATGTGAAACTGTGGCATGATGATGGTGTGATAATGTGAAAGGTAGTGGTGTCACGTGACCGGTTCGGGTATGGGACATAGCCAAAGGAAAATTGAGGAATGAAAAATGATTCGTGTTAGGAATTCGTGACACCTCCACGATCACAGTCTGGGGATTGGAGATCAACTCCACATTGTCCTCCATCCCCGCCGGGCTCCACTGACACTTCTTTCCCTTTGCCGAGGAGATGGGGTACCTTCCACGCACTCCCGTTTCTTCCCCTTGTCGACACTAACTGGCGGAACACCGCCATAGCACTGCGCCTTCAGCTGGCGGCACACGTCGCAATTCCAGATCTACTGGACCATCTATTAGAATACCCTGGAGAAAGAACCAAAGCATGCTTACCCTGTTGGACCTAGACGCCTGAGTCCAAGTACAGTCCCTCCACCACTCTATGCAGGAGCTACAGGATTTCTCCGGACCCTTGGAGGTACTAGATTGATGAGTAACCTAATGCCAAAATAAGTACCGACGACAACCGACGAACTATTGAACTTACCGTCGACATCCCTGCACACCCCAATGACGCTGACTCCAGTACTCTCCTCCACGTCTCTGCAATGTCCCTCTGTTTCTGCTCCTCCTCGCGTTTCCACTCTGCTGCCGCCCTCCGTTTCTCCTCTGCCTTGATCTTTTTCTCCTCCTCCCTCCATTTGCGCTCCTCTTCTTCCTCCAGGCGAACAGCCTCCTGTAAGCGAGCGACCTCTGCTGCCATTTCCGCCTGCCTTTCTTCCATGGCCTGCTTGGTGGACTTCTTGACGCCTTCAGGTTTGTTGGGCATGATGAGCTGTATAGAGAGAAGGGCGACAGAAAAAACATTGTTTCCTGTTTCAAAAACCTCCGGCACATTTTTTACCATCTCTGCAGAAACTCCAATGCCTCATGCTCCTAACCGACAATCCAGACCCTTGGCCTCATGGGCTTGGCCCTAAGGGGGGGATACTGTCATATCCCGTACCTCTGGATCTGGAACTCTGGAACCCCTCCACTAAAGTCTGGTTCTCCATCCTGTTATTTCGCCTGGCACTCTGCTCTCATCTCCAGACTCACCCCTATCTCCTTTTAGAATAGCTATTGCTCTGGCTACCAGTTATGTCCTTTTCTGCTATGCTTACTGATCCGTCCATTCTTACTTCATTTCCAACTTCACTGCTTTGATCCGTTATACACTTACTAATAGACTTTCCACATGCTTCGTACATAGCCCTTACCTTTGCTGACTGATTTACTTACATGATACCTACAGTATATAAACTCCTGTAATATTCCGGAACTCCTCAGTTCGAATATCATCTTAGTTCTGCTCATTCCTGCATCTCCAGACTTGAGTCTCATCTCTTGTCTACCTCCGAGTCTTAGGGTTAAACCTTAGGACTGAATCTCCGGCTCTACCTTAGGGTAGTCTAACCTCTGTTCTGTTTCTACTCCAGACTTGTCCATAGTAGCCTTACTCCATTCCCTCATAGTCTTCCGGAGTTCTGCCAAACTCCCCCAACGTCTGACCTCCAGACTTCCCTGGACTTCCATTGGACTTCCCCTCTGCCCCTTGGAAATTAAGGACACGTACTCAGGTAAGGGGTGCAGCGCATGAGCTGAAGCCGAAGCCCTTTGAGTAACCTCCCCCTTAAGCACGACCTTAACACTCACTCGCCTTGCTCACAAGGACACTCAAGGAGGCTTTCACCACAGCTCTGGTGTTGACACATTGGATGCCAGATGTTCCCATTGTTGTAGAAACAGATGCCTCTGACTATGCTATTGCCAGAATTTTATCCATTATCTGTCTGGACTCGGAACTTCATCCGGTGGCATTCTACTCCAGAACACTTACAGCTCTGGAACTCAACTACAATACCCATGACAAGGAACTCCTGGCCATCTATGAAGCTTTCCGGACCTGGCGACACTACCTAGAAGGCTCCTCCCAACCTATTGACGTAGTCACGGACCACAAAAACTTGAGTACTTTGCCACTACCAAACTCCTCTCGTGCCATCAGGCATGATGGTTGGAATTCCTCCATCATTTCAACCTTATCATCCGCTTCTGTCCCAGAAAACTTGGAGCTAAACTGGACTCCCTCACTAGATGCTGGGACGTCTATCCCAAAGAGGGGGATAAGGACTACACTTGAGTTAACCCTCATAACCTCCGACCGGTATTCACCATGGAACAGCTCGCTTCATCCCTATGAGCATCAACTCTAGCTACTCTGGTACTATGAGCAGCTGTGGTCATGGATATTGAAAGCCTCCAAAAAGATATTTTGACCACCCTCCCTACTGACCCCATCACCTCCAATCATCTGCTGGAACCTTCAGATCCAAGATGGACAGTAGATGACAATGGACTCCTCCACTGTGACAACTGTATATATGTCCCGCAAACCAATGACCTCCACCTCCGCATCCTCCGAAATACTCATGACCATCCTCTATCTGGCCACTTCAGTCAAAACCAGACATTGGAACTCATCCAGCGCAAATACACCTGGCCCAGAATATGCACCTATGTCAAGGACTATGTTAAGTCCTGCACTACTTGCACCCGAGCCAAAGTCCCAACACACAAGCCCTACAGATTGCCCAAACAACTCCCTATTCCTGGAAAGCCATGGAATTCCATCTCCATGGACTTCATATAACAACTCTCAGTCTCCTCTGGCTTCACAGCAATCCTCATCATCATAGATTGTCTGTCCAAGCAGGCAATATTCGTCCTGACACATGACACCATCACCTCTCTAGACCTCACCCAACTTTTCCTGCTCCACGTCTTCTCTAAACATGGAGTTCCATCCCACATCACCTCCAACTGAGGCATGGAATTGGTATCCCACTTCTTCTGATTTCTCAGAAAAGCATTAGACATGATACTCCACTTCACCTCTGGATACCATCTGGAGGGTGATGGCCAGACTGAGGATGCCAACCAAACCTAGAGCAGTATCTCCAGATCTACTGCAATTATCAACAGGATAACTGGTCTGAACTCCTTCCTTTAGCAGAGTTCACATACAACAATGATCCAAGCGCTACCACTGGAGTATCACCGTTTTTTGCCAATAAGGGATACCATCCCAACATTTCCATACACCCAGAACGAGACCTCTCCTCTGCCCACACGCGGGATTTTGCCATAGACCTAGATGAGCTTCACCAATTCCTCTGGGAAGAAATGTCCCACACCCAAGAACATTACCAGGGCCCTGCTGATGCCAGACAAAGGTCCGCTCCAGACTTCAAGGTTGGGGACCAAGTATTCATTAAAGCAAAATATTTCTGTTCCACCCGGCCTTCCAAGAAATTATCAGAAAAGAACCTAGGCCCTTTTGACATCATTTCCCATCCCAGTACCCATTCCTTCACCATCCACCTCCCGAACTCCATGTGTTCCATACACCCTGTATTCCACGTCTCACAGTTGGAGCCCGCCACTCCGAACACCATCCCTAATTGTATCCAGCCACCCCCACCTGCAGTTGAAGTTGATGGAGAACCAGAGTATGAGATCTCCGAAATCCTGGACTTCAAACTCGACCGCCGAAGGCGACATTGCCAACTCCTGTACCTGGTACATTGGACTGGTTATGAAGGCACAGACAAAGAAACTTCCTGGCTTCTCACCACAGAACTCGGAAATGCGTCGGAACTCGTCTCAGGCTTCCACTCTGCTTATCCGAGTAAATCCGGTCCTCTCGCCGAGTTATGAGTCATTTAAGCCTCAAGGGCTCGGCCCTAAAAGGGGGATACTGTCATATCCCATACCTCCGGACCTGGAACTCCGGATCCTTCCCTGTGAAAGTTTGGTTCTCCATCCTATTCTCCATCCAGCGCTCCGCTTTCATCTCTGGACTCACTCCTATCTCCTTTTAGAATAACTGTTCTCTGGCTACCGGTTGTATACCTTTCCACTTTGCTTACTGATCCGTCTGTTTGTACTTCATTTCCAACTTCATTGCTTTGATCTGTTATACACTTACTAATAGACTTTCCATATGCTTTGGGCATAGCTTTTACTTTGCTGACTGATTACTTACATGATACCTACAGTATATAAACTCCTGTAAAGCTCTGGTACTCCTTAGTTCGAATATCATCTTAGTTCTGCTCATTCCTGCTTCTCCAGACTTGAGTCTGATCTCCTGTCCACCTCCGAGTCTTAGGGTTAATCCTTAAGACTATATCTCTGGCTCTACCTTAGGGTAGTCTATCTTTGTTCTGTTTCTACTCTGGACTTGTCCAAAGTAGTCTTACTCTATTTGCTCCTAAGCCTTCCGGAGTTCCACCGAACTCCCCCTGTGTCTACCCCCAGACTTACCCAGACTTCTGTCAGACTTCCCCTCTGCCTCTTGGAAATTAAGGGCACGTACTCGGGTAAGGGGCACAGCGCATGAGCTGAAGCCAAGCCCTTTGAGTCACCTTTCCCTTGAGCATGACCTTAACAGTCTTCCCCACCTCTTAGCATCACGTTGAGCAGTGATCCTTCACAGTTGCTGCAGTCGGACAATACACATACCCACCTCTAAACTGGCCGTTCTCCTGATGCCATCATTAGCATGTTGACCTAGAAAAATGAGCTGCACAATATCCAGAATGCACTTATGCTGAGGTACACACAGGAAATTGATGATGATTCACCATTGTCACTGTGGACACTGCCAGCATATCAGTGTCTTTGTTTGATGAAGATTGGGTGCAATGCACCAGCAATATGTGAGCTTGCTGGCTGGGCTGCTCTTGTGTAGTTTCATAGGACCACCATTGATCTCCACTGTGGGGCATTGTACACATGCATTGGCGCCAGCAAGGAAGCTGAGCAGAATAAATATGATGGAGTGGGAAGTAAAAATGACGGAATTTGTGGAAGGGAATGAGGCATAGCCATAGTAGTATGTAGGTGCTATAGCATCAGGAAAAGTGCACTCTACTTAATCAGCTTAATCAACTTTGCTCAAAACTGTTTGCACTCTCATGCATCATTCACTTGGCATATCTCATTTTTTTTGGTGTGAACTATAATAAAACATGCATGTTAATATATCTCAACAATTTTTTTCTGAATATGTTAAAGTTTGAATTTTTGCAAAGTAGATCCCTTTTTGCAAAGTTGCTAAAGTGCAAGTTAAGTCTGTTTAAGGTAAGCTTAAGTAACATGCACTTTCCCTGATGCCTATAGGCTGAAACTTCCTGTGTGAATGTAAAGCCATTGCTCGGATGCCCTATTTTAGGCAAGAACGGTTGAGCCAGAATGCATGATAATCTCTGCAGACTCTGTACAGCACAATGGGGCCGTGGGGCACAGATGGGTCTCCAGTTCCTGGGCGGCCTCGACTTCACATTGGTCCGTCAGATATGTGCACATTCATTGAATGTCAAGACTTCCCAAACAACACTCTCTGTAACATGACCATCATTGAATTGATGAGGCTCAACATGGCCGCCCAGTAGACTCCTGCACCACATTTTAGTTTTGGTCTTCCGCAAATGGTTCATGGTCAACAAGATGGAACTTCCTAGGGTATGGTTGAAAGGTCAGTGTTTATAAACGGGTGTTGAATTATTGACCGTCTATAACAGTGCTAGAAAGTCGCTCTGTAATTTTGCCAGTTGGAAATTATGAAGAATTGTAGTCATGCGTCTCCGTCATCCTGACAGCTTTATGTCTGCAAAACAGAGGCCTGACTACCATCATGGAAGGCACAAACAGGGTCATACATAAGGCTGACGTCAGACCTCCATGGTAGGTATAGTTTCACCCACAAGGAACACGTAAATTTCGTCGCACAACTGCTATTGATGAGGACAACTGATAACCTTGAAGACCGGGCATTGCGAGAACACATGACAGAGGTGTGACGAATCTCCAAAACGGTGATGCCATACCTCTCGTGTGTCAAGCTGCAAGGATCGAGTATTATGCTAGCAACCGGTGTTATCTCCCTGGTGTGCGTCTGGAACTGGAGTGACAGGCTCAAGGAACATCACAAGCCAATGATCCGTGCTGGCAATGTTGACCAAACATGAAGTAGTGCATTCGGCAGCACATCGTCTAACAGATACACTGCATTCTTGTGATCTGTACTGACTGGCGGAGGCACATTAGGATTGAGTTGTTGAGCCATCAGCACAACTGCTATAACTTCCATAAACCCGTCATGTATGACTCAGGCAGATCGATGAAACAAGTCCATGGAAAGCAGGGAGGAGAGCGCAGGTCCTGCAAGAGCTGAAGTGAAGCCAGCAGGACAATTGTTGATAGTGGTACATCAGTCACTGCGCTTGACAGGTGAGCTATCAAACAGAGGATCCTGCGCATGAGTCTGCCAGATAGAGCGAGACAGCACCAAAGGTGCACAACAAGAATCTGCAGAGACAGAGAGGTGATGTGGAGACAAGTAAGAACTGGAGGCGATGAAACCATTCAGTTGTTGCTGGAGAGTGTGGGTGACGGTATCCTTGAAGTTCAGCCAAGGACAGTAACAGAGGATGCAACTGTAGGACTGTTCGCCGTAGCCCGTATGAGGCATAAATATGGGGCTGTTATATGGCAACCATTACCATACCGTTTCATCTGCACCCTCCCACCCACTGTATCTGGTTGATGGATTGAAATTACCCGTCACAGACCATACAGCTATGAACGTATACGGCCATCATACAGTGTTGATGGGTGAACTCAGATTTAAGTCTGTTCCATTTTTAGCATGTGATGAGTCGGAGCCAGTGTCAACTTATAATAGTGGGACTCAGAGTAGTTTTTGGGACGCTCACTAAAGTTTGCTAAAGTTTGCTAGAGTTCTACTAACCCCAATAGAGCTGCAAGGATCAGCCACCAACACACACACGAGACATGCGGCACACCTTGGCATCATGGTGGACTTCGAAAAACATGCCTGCTACTCGACCACCACCTCATCGTTGTTCTGCACGCCTCAAGGCCTTGCAGAGACTCTTTTGAAAGGACCTGAACATCATGGACCACACCCAACGAGCTGTTACCCACGTAAAAGCCAAGAACGGCGGCTTGCAAGGTGGTAATACTGCCAGTACTGCCAGTACTAGTGCTGGCAAGGAACTTCGTATCCAATGGAATGCTGATCCAAAGTGCACCGACAAGGTTGTTGAGTACCTCTGTACTCACCCTGCTGACTCCCACCTCTTGTTCTTCAATGATGGGAAGGCCCATCCTGATGGTGATCGCCTCTCGGGTAAAGACAAGCTTTCGGTTTGCAGTGTAATCACAAAGTATGTCTTTGAGTGTGATCCAGAATATGCGCCCATATATACAAACGTGCCAGAGAGATTTCGTGACTCAACAAATAATCACATCATGAGGTAAGAGATCTCCTATCCATCTGTATATATGCTGATCATATTCCCTTCAAAGTCTCAAGAAAAAGTATTGTGAATGGTACAATAAACTACATGTGACGGGTGCTGGTGTCATGCCACTCGATGATAATGCCGCTATAAACTTGCAAGGTGCGTATTTTAAATAAAATACTTATTTAACAATTTAGCTGATAAAATTCAAAGCGCAAATCTTGGACGATTTTCCCTGGTACGATGGCATAGCTTCCATCAGAGGGACAAACCCAGCATTATCACTCAATGTCACCTTGTCACAACCTGGATCAGATCACGCATCAAAATTCTTTTCACTCCTACATCCAGCGGGGAGCACTCGTTCAAGTTCAAGGAATGCTCATTCCTCTTCTAGCACTTAGCATGGCAGCCATGTTGCCAGTGCTCGGCCCACTCCCCCCAGCGCTCAGTCTTCTTCCAGCGCTCAGTATGGCGGCCATGTCACTAGTGCTCAGCCCGCTCCCCCCGGCGGTCAGTACGGCAGCCATGTCGCTGGCGCTCAGCCCACTCCCCCCAGCGCTCAGTATGGCGGCCATGTCGCTGGCGCTCAGCCCACTCCCCCCAGTCCTCAGGCTTCTTCTGGCACTCAGTACGGCGGCTATGTCACTGGCGCTCAGCCCACTGTGGGGAATTCCCCCACTGTAGGTGTAAAACCCCGTCCTTTCCGCATCATCTCACATCAGTTCTGCATATTCCGCATGTTCCGCGTTTCCCGCGCATCATCCGACAGGTTCTGCATTCCCACGCATCCTTCGGAACCTGCCCGCACTATCTGATATTCCTGTGCATTTTCGGACAACCTTCGCATGTCCTGTCCCCATCCTTCCAGATCCATTGGTACGCTGTATCTCTCTTCCCGTTGCTTCTAACGTTACCTGGATCACACTGACACATGCCCTTATGGCATGGACCCCTATTCCGGAGTATTGCACCCATGTGCACTGCCTGCCTTCACTTCCGCTTCCTGAGAACTTACTACCTGTACCTCAGTGTACCTTGAAAATAATCTTCCCTGTAAGTAGTGGTACTCAGGGCTTGGGGGTATTTTATGGAATCCCATCTTTTACCTTCCCACTTTCCCTTCACCTTACTAGAGGACTGCTTTGACATATGCCCACTATCAATCTAACCTCGTGATATACTTCCTTCGACTTTGCCTGCGAGTTCTGACAAATCAGTATGTTCCGCGCTTTATCCGTTTGAGTTCCATTTCATTCCTTTCCATTCCGCTTGAGTTCCGCTCAGGTTCCACTTGTTCCATGTGAGTTCCACTTGTTCTGCTTGTTCCGCATTTTTGCGGATCCTCATCCTACTTGCGGTAGGGTTGATTAGGGTCGTTTAGACAGACTAGTACTCCCCAGTAGCAATCCCCTTAAGGGTCGAACGTGCTTGCTCTCAAGTGAGGCAGTAGGCAGCAAAGACCCAACTGTGTAGTAGATTGATTTCTCTCTGCTGAACTTGTTGTACCCACACCGCTCCCCCTGGCACTCAGTACAGCAGCCATGTTGCTGGTGCTCAGCCCCTTCAGTTTGGCGCTCTTCCCCCTCAGTTTTACTATGACCCTCAACCCCCCCAGTTTGGTGCTCAGCCCCCTCAATTCAACAATCAGCCCCCCCGGTTTTACTATGGCGCTCCATCCCCCCAGAGTACACATCCCCCTTACAGCGTGCCTCCCCACTCTCAATTTGCGCCTCCCCCCAATGTCATCGATCCATCTCTTGATGATGACGACGGCAGCAATCTTGATGATGGGGGGATGGACTTCGGTGGCTACAAATTGGACAGTCACACGACACGGGATTACAGTGAGCAGAATGCGAATGCTGTGAGCCTGGACAGCCCGCCCAGGCCCAAAATTACTAGAACCAAACGGCAGCTCCCTCCATCATTTCCGTTGCCTCCTATCACTCCCCCACCGCAATTTTTTAGTTATCCTGACAAAGCGGTGACTTCGTTGTATGACAGTCGCTCTGCCTTTGGACCGACCAATCCAATGAGACGCACAAGCACTGGGTCACTCAAGTCCCCTCTTCCTATTGGATGCCGTACTACTTCTGCGGGCTCTTCGCGGTGGTCCACACCCATGTCGTTGTCATCAGCGCCAGTGTCAACAATGCCCACATCACAAGCATCATCATCCAAGAAAGGTAAGCAAGTGAAGAAGCAGCGGTCAGAACTTCAAGAGCGAGTTGAGGGGATCCATGACGAAATTGAGAGTATGCAGTCGGACAGGTCATCCCGCTATGAGCTCAAGAACGACCGCTACATGGCCAAGCTGAACCTTGCTCATAAAGATAAGGAGCATCAGTTCCTCCATGAACAGCGCATGCAGGAGTGCATGGAAGCTGTCGCCGTCCATCAGCGTGCTCAGGAGGCAATGGCTATGAAGATTTGTCTACGTGAAGCAGAGGTCAGTGCACACAACGCAATGAAGGAAGCACACAATGAGGAGGCAGCAATGTTATGTCTTAAGATTGAGTACTGTCGACTTACCAATGCTGGTGGTGCAGATGGGTCTTAATGGTGTGCATGTTGCTTGCTGCTGGTTGCTAGTTGCTGCTGTATCTCATTGTTATGATTGTTCTCATCGCGATGCTGACTATCATGCTACTATCACGCTACTACATATGTTTCATACTGTGTTACCTGTACATCTTTGTTGTCTTCTGCTGATATTCTCATAGACTCCATTGCTAATGAACTATGTTTGCCTTGTGAATGAAATTGTGTGAAAGGTTCTATGTAAGTCCTAAGTTGCCTATCCTTGTCTATGCCTTGCATTTGAGTTGGGGCTGTCAAATAAGAGATCCATCAACCTTGCACGACAAGTCTGACCTGGAGTGCCATCATACACTCCATTGTTGTCTGATCCATTACCCTCAACATCTTGTTGCATAAAACCCTTGGCCTCTTTACAAGCCCATTTTGTTGAACTTTTCGTCCCATGGTATTCTTCAAACCAAATAATCATGTTATGGAGTATGAGGCAGCATTGAATCCAACAGATAGCCAGTTGAAGGTCATCTGCAGAATTAATATTCTGTTGAAGCTCTCAAAGGGATTGAAACCGCCCTTTCAGAGCAGCAAATGCGTGTTCAACTCATACATGGACCTAAATAAATTTAAAATTAGAAAACACTGCATTAAAAATTGGAGTGGGGAGGGGGAGGGGGGAGGGGGAAGGGGGAAGGGGAAGAACAAACCATAGAAAGGTGATAATCAAATGACCTCTGATTCTTTGTCAGACTTCCATTGCAGGGCTTCTTGAAGGGGGGGATACACCATGTCTCCACTGGATAAGCACTGTCTGCCCAGACCCAGTGGTCATCTGGAAGAAGGGTGTCATGTTCTCGATAGAGACGGGTGGATCTGAAAGCATATGCATCATGGACACTTCCAGGGTGACCAAGAGAATAATCATCGACTATAAGAAGATTGTGAGGCATAATAGCTGCCTAGAATTAAATTAAATTTTTGAATCATAGACAAAGAAAGACAAAGCTTACTTGACAGCCAAGGGAATATCTTAATTTCCTATCATAAAAAACCTCGCCATGAAAACCAGGTTTTTCATACAGATTAATTGTTGTCCCATCAACAGCTAGAATCCCATTCTGCCACTCAGGGCAAACTGTCTTCCCAACAAAATCCCAAGCAAGCTGGAAATCCTGTGAATCAGGTGGAGGAAAGCCCATGAATGCATCATGCTGATCAAGCAGGGCAACCATTACACAATTAGTGCAATTAACAACTGATCCAACACTAACACCCACCCATTGAGCCACATCCTCCAGAGATATGGCGTTACTGTAGTGGCCAGCACAGTTAAGAAAAATAGCAAGTTGTATAGCAATGGGAAGCTGAGAGTTGTGTGAGTTGTTGTGAAAAATGGGATGGTCAGAGATTAGATCCAGGATGTCATCAAAGATTTCTGGGTCGATGCGTAATTTTTGCCGAAATAAGTGAGGATGGTGTTCCTCAAAATGAACAAGAAGGTGCAGCTGTGGGGCTCATAGGGGAGGTTCATCAGGCCTGTAGAGTACACGTGCTCTTTCTACCTCGTCCCAGAGAGCCTCAATGGAGTCTCGAATCCTGGTCATAATGGGCAGTAAGATGATCAGCTTCATCTCCAGATGAGTCAGAGTCCGAAAAGTCACTATTTGAGTCATCAGAGAAGAATGGGGAAAGAGGCGAAGGAGGGGTAATCACAATGTTCATGAAAGAGTCGCTGAGATCTGATTTCAAATCTGAAGAGCTTGAGATGGAGTTCATAGATTCGTCATCTTGTACCAAGGCATGCTGATATGCAGCCCTAGCTAGTGAGAGTGCAGCCTGGTCAATTTCATGCAACATATCTGTCCGCCTGGATGGACGAGGCATGGTGAAGGTCGAGGGGGATCAATTCCCCTATCTCCCGCTGCACATGTAACTGATTACGATGTAAATTAGGGCGGAGATTGAATTTCCAGGTTGTTCCAGACCTTTTGTTTCATCCCTCAAATGACCGTGGTAGGCATCCTTGAAGACTCAGATCTCACCCTGGCACCTCACATGCAACACCGACTACAAATTCAGGAAGCTGTCGATGGATATGGACACAAGGTGTGTACACCTCTGGCACCTTACCACCCTTTGCCCTAATCATCACCCCACAGCCTTATCAGGCTGCCGGTGCAATCTTTTAACGGATCTCAGCCGGGCTTAACTGCTCAGTGCCTTTCCCCCAGTACCCTCACTTTGACTCTACTTCACCCAACACCACCTTGTCACAACCCAGATCAGATCACACATCAAAACTATTTTCACTTGTACATCCAGCAGGGAGCACTCGTTCAAGTTCAAGGAATGTTCAGTCCTCTTCTAGCGCTCAGTACAGTGGCCATGTCACTGGTGCTCAGCCCACTCCCCCAGCGCTCAGTCCTCTCCTAGCGCTCAGTACAGCGGCCATGTTGCTGGTGCTCAGCCCGCTCCCCCAGTGCTCAGTCTTCTTCTGGCGCTCAGTATGTCAGTCCTCTTCTGGCGCTAAGTACAGCGGCTATGTTGCTGGTGCTCAGCTTGCTCAGCAGTATGACACCCAGCGCCTCCAGCTTGGGTGTTCCCCTGGCGCTCAACCCCCAGCCCCCTCAAATTGACATTCTTCTTACTCATCCTTGCATGCTCCACCCCCTCCCCACTTTCACTTTGCACTTCCCCACTCCTTTCATTTGAGGACTCCTTATCACTTTGCTAGACTTCTTTTTTTCCGGCATTTCTTTTGATTTAGTGGGTTCAGGTATGGACATCAGGAAAACCACCGGTTCCTTTTCTAACTTAATTTGTCACTTAATGACATGAAAAGTACCATCAAGTCATTGAGTGAAAAAGTGTGAACCACTTAATTAAGCCCACTCCATCTCTGAATTTTCGCTTATTTCACACTTATTTCACTTAAAAAACCAGATAAAGCGGCACAAGCCTTTCATAAAAAAGGGGGCATACACGAAAAAGCATAAAATTAAGGAGACTCTCTAATATAAAAAGTCGAGAGCCAGCTGGGGGTACAGGAAAAACGGCGGACATGTGGGGGAAAAAACGGCGGCAAAAATGATGATACAACAGCGGGATTCCACCAGCAGTGTAGAAGAGACAACATCCTACAATGATGAATGTCAGTTGGATGAAACCGGAATGACAAGTACTTACAAAGCATAGCACGCTCATCGTCCTGACTCATCATCGTTAAGCAAGTCCTGCGGTGATTTGATGGCGTCGTTTAAGGCAGTACAAGCATGCGCCATCTGTACTGTGGTCTCTACATACCCAGCAGGCTTGCTTGAGATAGATTTGATGAATGATGTGGTGACTTTGGCCCAGCGAGCCGCTGAAAACAAAAACAGGGCATTGGTCATCTTCCTGGTGACCTTGTTGAGGACTTTCGGTAGTTTGATGACAAGTTTGCCTCTCGCACTGGACGCCAAGATATCTTTGGCTTTCAAATTCTTGTTTGCGAACATTCCCAGGGCGCAGCTCGATCTAAAAAAACAATAAATGTGCATTGAACCATCGTAAAATCAAACTTACAGCTGCAGCACAGATAGCAATAACGCCTGACATCTTGGTGGTGCCTGTCGCAAGTGCATGTGTGTCGAGGTCAGGAACCTCAACATACCCACTGATGGTGTTAAGATGTGCTGTGCCCAACAGCTGTAATATGAAGGGAGAACAGTATGTTGTGAGGGGACTTGGCTTGTCAGGGTCCTCGAATAGGAATGCATAGTCTGCGAGAAGGTAAGCGGCAAGTTGAACAGAATTGGAGTCAGAGTTTCGTGACAAAAAGTCCACAATAATGACCAGGCCCATCGAGCCGAAGTTGCTGCGCCATTCAGAAATTCGCTGCACAGTCTAATTATGAGTACAGTCAGTAAAGCTCGATATAAAATAGTGAACTTATGAGGGAATGAATCACACCACCATGAACAATAGTGATGTTGAGCTCCTTGTATACTGCATTAAAAATTAGCTGCGCATGAAGGAGAAGAATATTGTCTGGGATAGTCCAGAGGTCTTCATAACTTCCGGCCCATAACATGATGGTAGGAAGATATTTCTTTGCCCAGCATTGATCTACCTGCATCATGGCAGGTAAATCAATGTTATGATATGTGCTACGAGGTTTCATGTTCTCTGGTACAGTGTCCACGTTGAGCTGGTGTTTGATGGCAGGAGTGCCATGGGCACATGCAGCGGGTGCCCCGACCTTGATTTTTTTGGGAGCAGGTGGTTTGCTGTCAGCTGTTAGGTACTGTGCCAGCTCAAGAGGCAGAGGGGTCGGGGCTTGGCTTCAGCTCTTGCGCTGCGCCCTTAGCCAAGTACATGCCCTGAATTTGGAGCGGGTCTGACATTGTCTGACGATAGGACGAATGGACCGCTTTGATCCACTTTGAGTGTCAGGGAGTAAGAGCTGCTAGCGGTGGGCTGACTAGGAGCAGAGCGGAGAAGATGGGGGTTGGTGCGGAGGGTGGATAGGAGCAGGGGGGATGTTTGGCAGAGGCAAAGAAGGCGGGGGATGATGCAGAGGGGCAAGGGAGAATATTGGATAGGGGCGGAGTATATGGAAGAGACTTAGAGCACGGCTCTAAGTCGGAGCAGAGGGATCGGAGGGTCAGAGGTGACGACAAGTTGAAACTTGTGTCCAGAGGAGGCAAGGTCCTACTGAGAATTCTCACAAGTAGTAACTGCGAGAAGACAAGTAATATTAAGACTAAGGGAAAATATCTAAGTACATGATATGTTATATACTTCTATGTATGAGGCAGTGACCAGGATAACTATGTAGTAAAGCTATGTACCAAGGATATCATTTGTAAGTACTTTACATAGGAAAGACATAAGTCAGGGGTGGATATCAATATGTACGCGTTGGATCAGTGATTGAGCGGTAATAGGAATTACCGGTGATCCGGAAGTAAGAGTCTATGTACCGAAGGGGAAAGTATATGTCTAAAAGGGGAAAGGGGTCCAGTTGAATGGAGAGGTTTATGGAAGGGGACCGGTTGAGTGGTTGAGTGGAAGCGTAGGGCAGAATGTGGACTTGTGATAGGACGGAGCGGAGGATGAATGGGGCGGAGGGGTCGGAAAGTGGAGCGGATATTAGTATCGGAGCGGTCGAATCAGGTATATGACATCAGCGACAGAAGTCACAACCGATACCGATGTCTGTATGAGTGTCAGAGTGAGTGTGATTATATTCAGTGTCCTTACTGAAAATGTCATGCGTGGATCTTTCTCCTTCTTCACTACCACTGGAGGCTCAGGCTCAGGCTCAGGCTCGGGCTCGAATGTGTCTTCAAAATTGGGGCCTTCGATATCCATGGACCAGTCAGAAACCATAGACTCCTCATCATCATTTAAGACGTCATCCATGCTAGCTTTCCGCTTGAGGGTCCTGTGATTGTCGATCTGCGTGAATGGAGCCTGAGGCCCCTGTGAGCCCCATTCCTGTTCTTCATCTAAGACGTCATCCATGCTAGCTTTCCGCTTGAGGGTCCTGTGATTGTCAATCTGCGTGAATGGAGCCTGAGGCCCCTGCGAGTACCATTCCTGTTCTGTAAATGAAGTCACAGAATCATCATCCGGCTCATACCCTACCAGAGCATTAGGCTCATCAAAGTCCACGTTATCTTCGAATATCGAGGCCACCTGCAAAGCAAATAATTAGCACGCGGATACCAATGATCAAACAGTAGCTGATCACCTTCAATTTCCCCTTGCCTTGCACAATAGTGGCCTCGCACTCCAACGTATCATCGATATCATCTGCAAAGTCGCCAATGAGGGCTTCTGCAACAGGAACCACAGGCTTGTGAATGGGGACCTGTGCATCCGAAGTTGCTGCAGTGGAGGCAGTGCCTTGTGAGAAAATTGATGTTGGAGGCGCTTGAGTTGAAAATGAAATGCTGGATGTGCGGGACATGGGTTCTGATTTTCCGGGCTTGACACCTGAAATCCAATTGGTCACCCAGCCACCCAATGCGAATTTCTGAGTGGTAGCATTGAAACTGGAAGTGAGATTGAGGAAATACAATGTTGATTCAGTGAGAAGTAACATCAGATGGTGAGAGAAAGGAAGCCTTATGGTGCTGGTGTATCTTTCCCATCAGATACACGTGCCACGTTATTGGCGTTATCAGTGTCACTTTCCAATTTTGATGGTGCTTCGTTGATCTTCTTTTGCATGTTACTGATAGTGTCCTTTATCAGCAGCTTTCTGCCTTTCTTTGTTACCTTCCTCTTTTTTGCTCCTGTGGTTCCATCCTCCATGTTCTCAACAGCCTCCACAGTCTCGACAGCCTCCTGGAGGTCGTTTGCCTCATCAGCCTCCATCATGTTGTCAGTATGATCATCACCACTCCTTACTACAGGTTTAGTCGCCTTACAAGCCCTTGGCTTGGGCCGAACAGGGATCACCTTTTTGTTGAGTAATTCTTCCTGCGCTTTCTCCATCTCATTTTGCATACCAGCTAAGCGCTCCAACCCTTTTTGGACCTGTGCTTCCTGTGCTTCCTGCGCTTCCTTGAGGGTAAGGTTGGCGGTGGCCTTTTGTGCCTTGGTACACCTCTTGATCTTTGCGTCAAGCACTATCTGGCCAGGCCGAGTGGTTGCATTTGATGGACGGGTGCAACGGGGAGCGTTTTGGGTAGACATGACTGAGGAGATGAGTTTATGACTTGGGAAGTTGTCATATACCAGATCCGACCGCTCCAATACTGATATCCACCCCACTTTCCGACCCCCTCCGCCCCATCCATCCTCCGCTCCGCTCTATCACAAAACCCGCATTCCGCCCTACACTTCCACTCAACCACTCAACCGGTCCCCTTCCATAAACCTCTCCATTCAACTGGACCCCTTTCCCCTTTTAGACATATACTTTCCCCTTCAGGTACATAGACTCTTACTTCCGGATCACCGGTAATTCCTATTACCGCCCGATCACTGATCCGACGCGTACATATTGATATCCGCTCCGACTTATGTCTTCACCTATGTAAAGTACTTACAAACTATATCCTTGGTACATAGCTTTACTACATAGTTATCCTGATCACTGCCTCACATAGAAGTATATAACATATCCTGTACTTAGATATTTTTCCTTAGTCTTAATATTACTTGTCTTCTCGCAGTTACACCTTGTGAGAATTCTCAGTAGGACCTTGCCTCCTCTGGACACAAGTTTCAACTTGTCGTCACCTCCGACCCTCCGATCCCCCGCTCCAACTTAGAGCTGAGCTCTAAGTCTTTTCCATATACTCCACCCCTATCCAATATTCTCCCTTGTCCCTCTGCATCATCCCCCTGCCTTCTCCGCCTCTGCCAAACATTCCCACTGCTCCTATCCACCCTCTGCATCAACCCCCGTCTTCTCCACTCCGCTCCTAGTCGGCCCTGCCGCTAGCAGCTCTTACTTTCTGACCCTCAAGCAGACCAAAGTGGTCCATTTGTCCTATCGTCAGACAATGTCGGACCCACTCCAAATTTGGGGCACATACTTGGCTAAGGGCGCAGCGCAAGAGCTGAAGCCAAGCGCCGACCCCTCTGCCTCTCGAGCCAGCACGGTACCTAACAGAAGTTAGATGAAGGGCAAAACTTTTGCTGGAGCGAGAAAGGCGGGCTTGGAAGTTGGAAAAACTCATAAGCTCCCAAACAAGTACCGACTGGTGTACACACACTAATCGGACTTTGTTACACAGTACTGTTGAACTTAGTGTTATCACGTGTTCTCGACCAGCTCTTCAACTTGGCTACCATAGGATGCCCAAGGCTGCTCGCAGGGACCACAGTGCCCTTCAGATTCCATGTGGGTACTTAAAATGTGACCGCTACTTCAAGACTCAGGCAGGGCACAAAAAGCACTGGAATGCTTCACACCCAACATTCATATCAGCTCCTACCACCAGCATCTTGCATACTGCTACAGTCGAAAGACGAGCCCAAAGAACCACACAATGACTTCCTTGCAGGACATGATGACTTCTCCGCAGGCTTATTTGACGTGGGTCAGGCTCTCAATGAGCCTGATAATCTGGACACACAGTTTGTGGGGCCGGGTGATACATTATACCACAACTATCACCCGAAACTAAATGGTACATTTCTTGGTCCTTTTCCAGCTAGTTGCAATTAACACAGGTATTTACACAAGCTCATCCTTGTGATGCGACAGGTCAATTCCTTGAAGACAGGAGCATCCCCAATGCCACCTCCAAGCAAATCGCCTGATGACTGGACTCCATACTGGGATCATGTCGAATTCGAGACTGCCGAATTCCTGTACATGTGCAACCAGATGTCTGCCGGGGACATCAACGTCTTATTGGATCTTTGGGCTGCAACCCTCCTGAAACATAACGACAAGCCGCCGTTTGTGGACTGCCATGATTTACATAAAACCATTAACAGTACACCTGGTGGGTGATGTCAAATGGCAATCTTTCAGGGTCCAGTACACGGGGGAGAAGCCGGAACACAATGTACCACCGTGGATGGGTCAATCTCATGATGTTTGGTATTGAGACCCCCATGAGGTCATTCAGAACATGTTGGCAAACCCAGACTATGCCACGGAGATGGACTACCAGCCCTACCGTGAGTTCTCGACTGACAGCAATGAACGCCAATGGCAGGACTTCATGTCCTGCAACTGGGCCTGGAACCAAGCAGTATTTCTCTTTTCTTGTTTTATGTGGCTATACACGCTGACAATCTTTGGTAGGATATTATTTCCAAAGATCCAGATACAACTGGCTCAACCTTTGTTCTGGTTATACTCGGAAGCGAAAAGACGACAGTTTCAGTGGCAACTGGCGCCAACGATTACTATCCGCTGTATGTATAAATCGGGAATGTTCATAATAATGTCTGGCGTGCACATCATGATGCTGTTGCCATCATTGGCTTCCTAGCTATGCCAAAAAGTAATCTTCATCCTACTACTATTGTTCTGTGCTAACTACAGTGGAGCAGCTATGAAGGAGCATGCCTCCTGCCCAAAATATCGGAAATATCGCCAGCAACTCTTTCATTCGTCTATCTCGAAGATTCTTGCGAACCTAAGACCTGGCATGACCAAACCAGAGGTTGTGCACTTTGGTGACGGGCACTATCGGCAGTGTAATCTATGGGCTTGGGCCATATATTGCAGATTATGAAGAGCAGGTTCTATTAGCATGTATAGTGCGCTCTTGGTGTCCAAGGTATGTTCCTAGTAGTAATTGTAATGTACCTTCCGCCTTACCATTGTTAATATACAGGTGTATGTCACACCGCAAAAGTTTGGACTCCAAGTCGTTGTGTCGCAATCGTGACCATACAGAAGCACTCATTGAAGAAGTAACATCTACTGATCTGTGGGACGAGTATGGGATCATAAACGACCTCATCATAAGTCATGCATCTTCTCATAGAACTGCAGTTCATAGTATTTAATTCCTCCTAGCCATTTACAAATGACTTCCCTCGAGCTGATATTCACAAACTTATCGCGCCGGACCTCCTACATCAATTGATCAAGGGGACCTTCAAGGATCATTTAGTTGAGTGGGTTGGAAAATATCTGCACCATGTGCACGGAAAGAAAGGAGCAGAGAAAATCCAAGACGATATAGATCGAAGGTACGTCCTTTTGTCTAAATTCGATGTTTCAAAGCTCATGTCATGGAAGAATCGCTGCGGTTGCTTCATTCTCAGGTCTTCGACGTTTTCCACAAGGTCGAGGATTCAAACAATGGACCGGCGATGATTCGAAAGCGCTTATGAAGGTATATTCAACATTATTTCTAGGACATTGTGACTGCCAGACTAACAACAGTTCAGGTTTATCTACCTGCCATTGAAGGTCACGTCCCAACGGATGTGGTCTGCACATTTCGTGCATTTCTTGAATTCTGCTATCTCGTATGGCATAATATCATCATGGAATCCATACTGGTTCAAATCCAGGACGCTCTCAACCGATTCCATCATTACAGGAAGATCTTTGAGTCCATGGGTGTCGTTCTCACATTCTCCCTCCCTCGACAACACTCTTGTTCCCATTACATCCTCCTTATCCGACAGTTTGGCGCACCCAATGGTCTTTGTTCCTCGATCACCAAGACAAAGCACATTAAAGCCGTAAAGGAACCATGGAGGTGCTCGAGTCGCTACAAAGCCCTTGGTCAAATGCTGGTGACAAACCAGTGCCTTGATAAACTTGCAGCCTCATGTGTTGATTTCAAGAGCCGCGGGATGCTGAATGGCACCTGTCTGTTGGAAACGCTTCGAGCATTAAGTGAGTTTCTTTAGTGCTATCATCTTTATTATTCACTTAAAATATATACTAGAGTGGTTGCAGTTAAATACAGAGCCTAATACTGACCAGCCCGACCAACCCAATGAGAATAGCATTCTGCCACTCCCTGACCTCGACGTCACTATACAGGGCGACAATGAAGAGGGTGAAATTATCGATGGCCCAACACTGGTGCAGGCCCATGTTCAGTTGGCAAAAACACCCCGTAAGCCAGCTCATATTCGACTGCGAAGACCTTATTTTATTTTCAACATTGCGCAGAACGCACACGTGCACGAACTGTACCTGACTTATCTGCAGAACTCACTATCCCCCATCTCTACAACCTCCTCCACCAATTCCTATTCGAACAAGTCAACCCAGATGACCAGCGGTCTCCCTCTGAAGTCCCACTTGCAAGTTGTCCTCGAATCGATGGCAAAATTCAAGTCTTCAACTCCGCGTCTTTGATGTTCTATGCACCTAGCGACCGCAGCAGGATTGGTGGCATGCGCCGGGAGCATATTCATGCTTGTCCTCTTTGGAGAAACAAGGCACCGCAATATGACTGTGTGTTTGTGAACACAGATGCAGGTGTCGAAGGGATGAGGGGGATGGACATAGCATGCGTGATGTGTTTTTTCTCCTTGACGTTTGAAGCAGTTTCATACCCATGTGCTGTGGTGCATTGGTTCAACAAAGCCAATGATGATAGACCCGACGAGGACACTGGGATGTGGATAGTACATGCCCTTAATTTCCGGGGGACAGAGGGGAAGTCCGACGGAAGTCCGGGGAATTCCGGAGGACTTAGTGTCAGTGGAGTTCGGTGGAACTCCGGAAGACTATATGGGGGCAGAGTAAGGCTACTACGGAAGTCCGGAGTAGAAACAGAACAGAGGTTAGACTACCCTAAGGTAGAACCAGAGAAGTAGTCCTAAGGTTTAACCCCTAAGACTCAGAGGTGGACAAGGGGTGAGACTCAAGTCCGGAGATTGCAGGAATGAGCAGAACTAAGATGATATTCAAACTGAGAAGTTCCAGAGTATTACAGGGGTTTATATACTGTGGGTATCATGTAAGTAAATCAGTCAGCAAAGGTAAGAGCTATGTACGAAGCATGTGGAAAGTCTATTACTAAGTATAACGGATCAAAGCAGTGAAGTTGGAAATGAAGTAAGAATGGACGGATCAGTAAGCATAGCGGAATAGGACATACCCGGTAACCGGAGCAATAGCTAATCTAAAAGGAGTTAGGGGTGAGTGCGGAGATGAAGGCGGAGCACCGGGCGGAATAGTAAGATGGAGGACTGGACTTTAATGAAGTAGATTCAGAATTCCAGATCTGGAGGTACGGGATATGACACCTTCATATGATACTGACCATTCTCCATCAGTTGGAATCATTCACATTGATTATATTTATCACGCCGCGCACCTCATCCCAATCTACGGAACACATGCCATCCCACAGAACCTCAAACACTATGACTCCTATGATGCTTTCCGAGCATTCTATATAAACAAGTTTGCAGATCATCATGCATTCAAGATCGCATCTTAGGTAGGACTGTTTGACTCAGACTCAAATAAGTACTCAAAGGCCAACTACAGACACTCTTTTGACGCTGTCACACAGCGGTACTCATTTACCACCTCACAGAAGAATATGATCCGCACAGGTGCGACCTTGTTACGCTTGCCAGATTTGTTTGTGCCCCCTCATCCACCCATGCATCCCCTATGCAGTGGTACCCACCCACCATCCCAAAGAATATGATCCAAACAGGGGCGGCCTTGTTATACTCACCAGATCTGTCCATCCACTCCCCTAATCTACCATGCAGTGGTACCCACCCACCATCCTGAAGAATATGATCTGAACAGGGGTGGCCTTGTTATACTCGCCAGATCTGTCCATCCGCTCCCCTAATCCACCATGCAGTGGTACCCACCCACCATCCCGAAGAATATGATCTGAACAGGGTGGTATCCACCCACATCCCAAAGAATATGATCTGCACCTGTGCGGCCTTGTTACACCCGCCAGATTTGTCCACTGTGCCCTCTATAAGGGATATTGCGCGCCTGCTGTAGTTTGCAGCTCCGAATCTTATGCGCGCCCTGTCTTATTGTCGAGAACGCCCTCAGTCAAGATCACTCTCATCGTCGACTGTCAGACGTTCACATTTTCATATAGCGCTAATTTATACAGCAAGCCGAGTCATTTCACGATGCCTGGCAACACGTTCTAACGTGAAAAGGTAAATCCCCAATTTGTTGTACATGAGATATACCCTCATACCTTGTCCAGTCTGCGGCAGCTCAGAGGATTACGCCGTGCCATGGATACGTTCGAGCAACACTCGATTCCAATGGCTCAAAAACCCTCTTAGCCTCCTCCATAACCCCACCCTCGCTACACCTTGCCCAACCGCCTCATCTGCTCGCACATTTGGCTGATCCTCCACATCTGCTGGCACATCTAGCCTGATCCGCCACAACAGACCACCTTCGCCCTCAGTCCGCGATAGATCTGTGGTTTTGTTGGTGGCAAAAGAGTCAGAATTTGGACCAATATCTATTGAACGTGTCAGTGATCCGCAATCTACGCAACGCGCGGGCCACTGACAGCATCCTGAGGGCCCATCTTAGTCACAATCAAGTTCGCAATGTATAGGTTTATAGGTGAGTGGATGGTCTGAACTTGTACTATTATTCGTACTTGCAACTTGATTATCAGTGTTTCCAAACAATTTCTTTTTTCAGACAACGAGCACCGCCGCTTTCCCATAGTGCGGTCCTTCTGGATCACCACGAACCGCAAGCACGCATACCACTACTAGGAACCCTGCCAATGAATGATCCAGCCAGAACTCAGCACTGACACCCCCCGAAAACAGAACCCAGATGAGGCTCGTGTAGTACTTACTATTAGACTGAATACAACTTGAACTTTTGCCGCTTTTTGAATGGTCACAACTTGTGAATTTGAGCACTCCCTGAATTCACTTTTCTGTAGTACTTATTAGACTGAATACAACTTTTGCCGCTTTTTGAATGGTCGCGACTTGTGAATTGAGCACTCCCTGAATTCACTTTTCAGAAAGTCTATTAAGTGTAAAAAGCGATGTTCTAAGTTTCGTCCCTCAGAAATTAAGTGACATTAAGTAAAATAAGTCAAAAAAGCAGCCGGTGGTTTTCCTGATGGAGTACATTGATTTGCTAGCTATGTTGTCCCTATTCCTATTTGCTACACACCCATTCACTATCAAACACACCCTCGGAACTTTGTACATCAGTAAAACAGCCTTTTCCTTTTCCGGCCTTATGTTCCTTAATGTGCCTTCAAATTCCGTCATGACAAGTTTAGACCAGCTGACTTCTTGCTTTTCGTACTTTGTTTCCTTACTACTGAAAGCAAATTAAGGCAAACAAGTGAAAATGGAGAAAAATCAAATTAAGAAGAATAAGTAGTACAATGTATATATAATCAAGAGTTTAGGACGAGATTCCAAAGGTGTTATTATCAGTATATTTGTCAATGTAGAATTTGCTAAAGGGATCATCAGTCTGGTAATGCCGGTTGACTGCTGGAATCAAGAAACTTGACACCTGAAATTCTAGCGCGATCATGATACTGTGTAGTGGGCAACAATCGAAATTTTACAAGTCCAACATTTGTGCGTGTTTGTTTGTATCATGTGACTTTTGATTTGAAAAGTTTCGAGCGCAGTTTCTCTGCCTTTGCTCTCATTGATGATTGCTTCATGCACTAGCTACTATATATCAAGCTTTCAAGGTGCGCAGTGATTTTTTTAAATTCTAATCTTGTTTATATTTAAACAAAACTATTCTAGGATGATCTCTTGCCTGACTCATTGTCTCGCTTGCTGTTCTCACTCAGTCACTTATTGAGGTGCGAGACCGGCCGTTTCAGACTCATCTTTGCACCCAGACCGGCCATTTCAGACTTGGTCACTCTTGTTCTGGTACTTTGGTCAAATTCTCGTCTGCACGTCATTGAATGTCTCGTTCTGTATGTGTGCTCCTATTCTGTACCTGGCACCTTGCACGATTGTTAAGTTTTTTTCGATTATTTTGATTTTATAACTAAGTCTAAATGTTCGCACCAATCTCTAGACCTGCTGCTATCCTCATCTGCATCCATTCGTTTGCACTCTTTCGCACTTGTTTGCACTTGTTCGGAAATGTTCGCACCAATCTCTAGCCCTCCTGCTATCCTCCTCATCTGCATCCATTCGTTTGCGCCCTTTCGCACTCGTTTGCACTCGTTTGGAAATGTTCGCACCAATCTCTAGCCCTCCTGCTATCCTCATCTGCATCCATTCGTTTGCGTTCATTCGCACTCGTTCAGCTCGCACAATTGGTAAGTTTTTTTCGATTATTTTGATTTTATAACTAAATCCAGATGTTCGTGCCAATCTCTAGCCCTCCCGCTATCCTCCTCATTTACATCCATTCGTTTGCGCTCATTCACACTCATTTGCACTTGTTCACGTACTTGTTCTTGTTTGCGCTCGTTCGGAGTCATTCGCACTTGTTGAAATTGTTCACAATCGTTCATTCTGCTGGTACCTCCACCTGCTCTCTAGCTACATTTACTATGTCAGATCCTAGTATGTTGCCTCCTTGATTCCTGCATTTTTCACTCGGACGGTTCCCCTTCTTTTGCTTTCCCACCTGCTTTTAGTGTACTTGTTATTGAATGAGAAATTGCAAAAAGTAAAACAAGTGAAATAAAAGTAGAAATTCAGACGACGAGTGGCCTTTTTCAACTGGCCATCTACTTATTTTCACCCTTGCTTATTTCTGCTTATTGCATGAGAAAAGTTAAAAATAAGTAAGGTAAGCAACTGTGCGTTTTACTGATGTAGCGCATGCAAGCCTCGCAAATACACAAGTGTCGTTTCTAAGTCCGCCATCATGCCGATGTGTGCCGAGTGTGTTGGTGGCTGATCCTTGTAGCTCTATGGGAGTTCTGTAAGACTCTAGCGAACTTTAGCGAACTTTAGCGAGCGTCCCAAAAACTACTCTGAGTCCCACTAATATGTCGGTGAGTCACTCTACTAATGATATTGACCGTTTCAACGCTGGTGGATACATAATGTGTTGAAACGAGAGACAGGGATGAATGCGAGAGATGAGACATTGGGAGATGATCATGCAGTCATGAGCCATCGCAGCGCAGTACTGGAAACTACTGATAATAATTCCCTGTACTGGCCTTATTGCAGTACTGAAGGTATTGGACGCGACTATTTGGCAATTCTCGTAACAGATGGTGATCTAAGCACTGGCATACACCCGGCTGTCTGCAGACAAACACTGCTCCTCCTGTTGGGTGTCTCGTCTCCCCAACCTCTTCGCATCACGGCCGGCAGGCGCGATCCTTCACAGTTACTGTACGTGGACAAGTCGACGCCCCGGTTTCAAGGCGGCCATTCGCCTGATGCGCTAGCATGTCAACCGAGAACAAGGAGCTGTACAATATCCAGAAAGCACTTACAGTGTAATACGTACATGATGCTGACAATCCGGTATTGTTGTCGAGGTAACTGCCAGCCTATCAGTGACTTCGCTCAATAAAAATGTGTGGGTACGACGCACAAGCAATGTGTGAGCGTGCCGTATGGGGTGGTCCCTTGTAGTTTCACAACATTACCGTTGATTTTTATTGCTGCTGGGCAGTCTATACATGCGTTGGCGCCAGCGAGGAAGCCGAGCAGCGCAAACATGATGGAGTGGGAAGCAAACATGATGAATTTGTGGAAGGAAATGAGGTAAAGCCATAGTAGTAGCAGGCAGGTATTTTATAGGCCGAGACTTCCAGAATGAACGTAAAGGCGTTGCTCGGGATGCCATACTTTAGGCGAAAACATTGAGCCAGAATGCATGATAATCTCTGCAGACTCGAGAAGAACTGTAAACCTCATGAGAAGTTAATGTGGCAAGCACTCAAAGGGAGATGTACGGCACGATGCAGATGTGTGCACGTTCATCGGACGTTGTGAACGACGCTCTCCGTAATATGACCATCCTTGAATCAATGTTTATAGCACTGTTAAAAAGTCGCTCCGTGATTTGGCGGAAATTGTGAAAAAAATGTGGTCATGCAGGGCCGTCTGCGCCGTCCGGACAACTTCATAACTGCAAAACAGAGGCCTGGCTTACCGTTGTGTTGGTAGGGTCTGGCAGGGGTCTTTCCTGGGCTCCGATGTCCTCGTAGACAGGTACATTAGGCATGTTCGTAGCATAGGTTCAGTCATCCATTCACCACCATTATCCTCTGGATGTGTTTCTGGGTCCGAGGCTCTTTCCAGTAGGCACCATTCCACCGTCACGGAAGGAACGAGCAGGATCATAAATAAGCCCGATGTCGACTATGGACGTGCCGGGACTTTCTGCCGAGGATATGGGGCGGCAATGGGTATCAGGCTGAAGATGGCTACCGCTTGAGTGTGGTTACCAAGACCTCGACATAGGATGGATGTCATGGATACCAGGAGGGTTGTATCAGAGCGCCAGAGCAGGCTGATTCCGAGAAGCTCGCGATAAGAAAAACTTCGAGAATATGGAATCCGTAAGATAGACAAATACTTTCTTCATCACTGCATCAAAGCGTGTGGGGAGATTGGACCTGCTTCTCAGGAAACATTCAGCGAACGTGCCATAAAATATACCAGGGTTTGGCGGTCGCTCCAGGATCTCCTTAGTGTCCTAACTTACATAGTTTGACGATTGTCAGTCAGCGGCATGTGTTTAGAGACGCCGGCAACGAAACTCACCAAGTCAAGTGAGGTCACAGGTGAGAGGAATGTCAGAAAAAAATTGATAGTTCATGTTGCATCGACGAGTATAGCTGGGTGATGGGCAATGAACTCATCCAGAGGGTAGTATTAGAAAAAGAAACATCGATGCGCAAATTTCATGTTAATGGTCGTACCTTGTGTTCATCAGTCGTCTTCATGAATACTAGAGTCTCGCCAGACCTCTGCTTTGCTAAGCTCCCCCAGCTATTCTCCGCATAGCTTCGACTACGGTGAGAGCTCGCCAAGTTGACCGGATTGCACCGCTAAATGCTTGTATGGGTGCAGAATTCCAATGGAGACGGATTTGGGAGAGGGGTGGCAGATGAGAAAGACTGAAACCAGTTCCTAGAGTTGCCGAAAGTCAAGATTGAATGCGCGATGAGCAGAACGCTGGAAGGAAGGTCGTGCGCCCTCAAAAGATACCGCCATAAAGTGTGAGATAAAACGTAATGGAGGTGTGGAGGCGAACGGCCTCTAATGTCCTGGGCGTCTATAAAAAACGAGGCAGGTTGATGTCCTGAAGCAGCATAAAACGCATAGTACACGGACCTCTGTAGCTAAGAGCAAGACACTTACAATCCCTCCATCTAAGCCCACCTCAACCGTGTTCAACCTCCAGTAAAATGTCGAAGCTCATTCCAAGCACCACGCCCGATCGAGAGTTCAAAGATCATACAGACGCCATACGCGCTGTAGCAGTTTTTCCCATATGGTGACGGTCTATGCGTTGGTATTTTTTTGCAGTCAGAAAACACAACGAATGATCATGGTCACGAAACGAGCGTGAAGTAGAAATGAAGTCAAAAAAAACTTGCGAGTACAGGTACGAAGCAAGAAAGACAAGCTACAAAACTTACTAAGTCACCGGAGTAGACCTCCGAATTCTACGTACATTCTCGTGCCTCGATCTTGTGTAGAACATAAGTTCTGATGACAAGTCGCTTCGTCTGTGGGACTTGAAGCTTGGAGACGGATACTCACGAGTCACCACCTGAAGTTGCATCACTGATGATAACCTGATTAAGTTGATTTATTGCCATGACATTTGATAGGATGGTTTTCGGGACGATTCTAGTAAGTACTGGGGGTATTCTAATGGGGGGTTGGGAAGATGCGACTGACCAAGGCGAGATGTGATTAGTATGTATTTGGGATTGCTCGTAACAGCTAGCGACCTAAGTACTGGCATACACCCAACTGCCTGCAGGCGAACATTGCTCCTCCTGTTGGGTGTCTCGTCTCCCCCACCTCTTCACGTCACGTTCAACAAGATGCTGTAAACGGACAAGGCGGCCCATCTACTAGTATAAGGCGGCCACTCTCCTGATGCGCTAGCATGTCAACCGAAAACGATGAACTGCACAATATCCAGAAGGCACTTACGGTGTTATACGCACACTCCACTGATGTCAATACGGTACTGTAACTGCTAACTTATCAGTGACTTTGTTCAATGAAGATGTGTGGGTGTGGCGCACGAGCAATATGTGAACTTTTTGTATGGGAAGGTCCTTCGTAATTCCACGGGACTACCGCCGATCATGATTGTGGTTGGGCATTTTACACACGCATTGGCGCCAGCGAGGAAGCTGAGCAGCGTAAACAGGATGCAGCAGGAAATAAACATGATGCAGTTTGTGCAAGGGAATGAGGCAAAGTCATAGTAGCAGGCAGGTATTTATAGGCTGAAGCTTCCAGTGTGAACGTAAAGGCGTGGCTCGGATGCCCTACTTTAGGCGAAAACAATTGAGCCGAAACACATGATAATCTACGCAGACTGAGAAGAACTGTGAATGTTAGGAGAAGTTGATGTGACAAGTGCTCAAAGGGAGATGTACGGCACGATGGGGTCGTAGGGCACGAATGAATCTCCGGTTCCTGGGCGGCCTCGGCTTCGCATTACTTGTCAGGAATGGGCACGTTCATCAGACGTTGTGACTTCCCAAACAACACTCTGCGTAATAAGACCATCCTTGGATCGATCAAGCTCCGCACGGCCGCCATAGATATCGAACCTCCTGCGCAACATTTGAGTTTTAAGGTTTGGTCTTGCGCAGAAGGCCACTGATTAACAACACGGAAGGCATGAACAGGATCATAAAGAACGCCAACGCGGACCGCGGGCGTGCAGGGTCTTTCTGCTGAGGATATGGGGTGGAAAGGAGTACCAGGCTGAAGAATGGCTATCGCTCGGGTGTTGTTACCAAGACCTCGGCGTAGGATGGATGTCATAGAGGCTAGGAGGGTTGGTCAGACCTTGAAAGAAGGAAGACAATGATTCTACCGACACCCCCACTGCCCGGAATCAAATACCGCAGTAGTCTGACCTAAAATGAGCCTTGATGTGCCGACCCGGCTTAGCCTGAAAGCCGCGGCTTTGGACGTGTACAATAGGCCAGTGAATGACCTTAGTAAGTACTGGGGGGATTCTAATAAGGGATGCAACTAAGTATTTGGCAATTCTCGTACAATGATCGAAGTACTGTCGTACAGCCGGCTGTCTGCAGATAAACATTGCTCCTCCTGGGTATCTCGTCTCCCCCACCTCTTCACATCACATTCAGCAGTTTGCCTTCACAGGTACTGTAGCCGGACAATGCCCAAGCTTTTTTGTCAACTTGCCGGTGGCCTGGTATGATCGCTAGCATGTCAACCGAGAACAATGAGCTACACAACATCCAGAAAGCACTTACGGTCTCATACACACACTCCACCCCTGGTGAGACGCTATTCTTAATATCGATGTAACTCCCAGCCTATCAGTTACTTTGTTCAATGAAGACGTGTGGGTACGACGCACAGACACAATGTGGTATGGGCTACTGGCCCTGGGAGGATATTCTCCCGCTTCATGAAACCACCTGCCCACTCGACTGTAAGTGGGCACTGTGGACACGCATTGGCGCCAGCGATGAAGATTAGCAGCGCAAAAATGATGGAACGGGAAGTAAGCATGATGGAGTTTCTGGGAGGGAATGAGGCAAAACCATAGCAGCAGGCAGGTGTTTTATAGGCTGAAACTTCCTGTGTGAACGTATTGAAAGGCGTTGCTCGGATGCCCTACTTTTGGCGAAAACAGTTGAGCCAAAATGCATGATAATCTCCGTAGATTTGAGAAGAACTGTGAACCTCATGAGAAGATGTGGCAAGTACTGAAAAGGAGACGTAAAGCACGATGGGGTCGCGGGGCACTAATGAATCTCCGGTTCCTGGGAGGTCTTGGCTTCGCCGCGTTGCTCGTCAGATGTGCACGTTCATCGGACGTCGCGACTTCCTAAATGACACTCTCCGGAATATGATCATCCTTGAATCGATGAAGGTCAGCACGGCACGCCCCGTAGATGCGAAAACTCCTGCGCAATGTTTTGAGTTTGGTCTTCCATAAGACAATTCGCGGTCAACAAGACGGAAGGCGTGATGATAGATTAGGCCGACGCGGACCGTGGACACGGCTTTCTCCCGAGGCGGCAAGATGTACTAGGCTGAAGAATGGCTATCGATTGGGCGTGGTTACCAAGACCTCGGAGTAGGATGGATGGCATACAGGCCAGGAGGGTTGCATCAGAGAGCCAGAGTAAGCTGATCCCAAGAAGTACACGACAAAGACGTTGAAAATATGGAATTCGTAAGAAAAAGCACTTGCCTTATCAGTGATCACTGCATCAAGGCGAGTGGAGAGATTGGACCGACTTTCAGGAAATATGCAGCGATGTGTCATCAGGTGTACCAGGGTTTACAGCTACTTTCATATCGATAGACCAGAATCCATTTTTGTTCATTCACCGCTTTTGTTTACTTGTGGAGCTGAACAAACAAAAGGGTCCCGCCTATTACGATACTTGGTCCGGCGAAATACCCCAGAATGGTACTGGACTGCGCAATTTCTATGATACAGTATCACAGGTTCCTGTCATATTTATGCATTAATCCTTACAATTGTAACACTATTTTGATGCATGAACGCTACAATTCTAATGCCATTGTTTGATGCATGATGCATGATGCACCCACACCGCATTTTGAGGCACCTACTGTGGGAATTACCCCACAACACTAAAAACATCACCCCATTTGGTCATTCTCCACAATATCAATTATCCCCAACCCCCTCACTACAGCTTCACCACTACACCACAATTAGCTATACATTGCATAGAAGTAGTATTTTAGTATATATGTGTGTAATAGAACATAATAGACCGCTTTTTGTGCTAACTATTGCTCCAATGCCTCCTATAGGCCCTTCCCAGTACAGGGTAGGGTAAAAAACACATTCGCATTTCCCCCCCCTTTGATAGGAGAGTGTTCTAGCACTATTGGAACATATTTAGGAGTATATATCAACATATTACACCGCTTATTTGACCCCCTGAAGGGCCCTACATCAAAATATATAGCATATATACATAAAAACATAAAATAGGTTCGCATTTGTGTATCTCCAGGTATACGGACTTAGTAATACCGTCCCCAACATCTACTCTAACATAGAAACAATGTATCAGGAGCTCAGGGACACAGGACAAGACCTTGTGATGCTGTGTACCCACCCTCTCCTGGTGGTTCATCCTCTGGGAAACATTTTCCTGCAGGAACACAGCTGCAGGAGTATATAGGGATCATTCCTAAGTATATTTAGAGTATTTCCACCAGGTCTGTACATCAGGATACCTACAGGAACCTTCTATACAGGCTAAAACTTCCAAGATCGCATTTTTCGCACTTTTGGTGTTTTTCCCTACTTTACCATTATGCTATATATTTTGATGTAGGGCCCTTCAGGGGGTTGGGGATAATTGATATTGTGGAGAATGACCAAATGGGGTGATGTTTTTGGTGTTGTGGGGTAATTCCCACAGTAGGTGCCTCAAAATGCGGTGTGGGTGCATCATGCATCATTCTAAAGGCCTGATGCATTATGTACAATATTAATGCATCAAACAGTGGCATTAGAATTGTAGTGTTCATGCATCAAAATAGTGTTACAATTGTAAGGATTTAATGCATCAATATGACAGGGTTGCCTGACAGTATACTGCTCATTTGACACTGAATCTGACCTCACTGCTGGTATGACTATTTATCACCAACTCATCATGGTATGTTTAACATTGTCTCTGTTACTGATCATGCCAGCATGAGTTCAGCATTAGTACTCGCAGGTTTCAACATGCTCTGCTCAGGGCTAGCGGCTGGGTTATTAGCACAACGGCTTTCTCGTCTTCTCAAATGTTTGACTTCAATGATGTCAGAATGATCCGACTGATACTGTTCCCCTCATTTGATAGTTATCCCAGAGACTTCAACCCCTCTTGCCTCATGTAGCGCATGTTGCAATTCTGACAAGAAGATGTCTGGAGTACGCTCAATACATGACAACAGGTACTGAGAAGGTCAGGGCAAATTATTGAACATTATATTGACCTATTTTACTTACTGATACATCTATTGCAGTGAGCAGATGAGGACATTGTCATATACCTGATCCGACTGCTCCGACAATATTAATATCCGCTCTGCCTGACTGTCATATCCCATACCTCCGGATCTCCACCACTAAAGTCTGGTTCTCCATCCTGTTATTCTGCCCAGCGCTTCACCTTCGTCTCCGCACTCACCCCTAGCTCCTTTTAGAATAGCTATTGCTCCAGCTACCAGTTATATCCTTTCCACTATGCTTACTGATCCGTCCGTTTGTACTTCATTTCCGACCTCACTGCTTTGATCCGTATACACTTACTAATAGACTTTCCACATACTTCGTACATAGCCCTTACTTTGCTGACTGACTTACTTACATGATACCTACAGTATATAAACTCCTGTAATACTCCGGAACTCCTCAGTTCAAATATCATCTTAGTTCTGCTCATTCCTGCTTCTCTGGACTTGAGTCTCATCTCTTGTCCACCTCCGAGTCTTAGGGGTTAAACCTTAGGACTAAATCTCTGTCTCTACCTTAGGGTAGGTCTAACCTCTGTTCTGTTTCTACTCCGGACTTGTCCATAATAGTCTTACTCTGTTCCCACATAGTCTTCTGGAGTTCCACCGAACTCCCCCAATGTCTGACCTCTGGACTTCCCCTCTGCCCCTTGGAAATTAAGGGCACATACTCGGGTAAAGGGCGCAGCGCACGAGCTGAAGCCGAAGCCCTTTGAGTAACCTCCCCCTTGAGCACAACCTTAACACTGACCTCACACTTTCGCAGTTGGCTCCCGCATCCGCTCCTATGGTTCTGCTCAACCGCCTCGTCGGTTACCCTCCACATCATTTCCACTCCACTGGAACCCCTTTCCCCTTTTAGGTATATACTTTCTCCATTGACACATAGTACTTACTTCCCGGATCACTAGTACTTCCCATAACTGCTCATCTAACTGATCCGACACGTACATATTGATATCCGCTCCAACTTATGTTTTTCACCTGTGTTCACTTACAAATTGTATACTTAGTACATAGCCTCATACTAAGGACTACTAGTCACTGCCTCCTACATAGAAGTATATAAACATACCATGTACTTAGCTACTCTCCAGTCTTAATATTACTGGTCTTCCCGCTGTCTCTACTAGTGGGAATTCTCTGTAGGACTTTGCTCCCTCTCTGGACACAAGTTTACCTTGTTGTCACCTCCAACCTTCCACTCCGACTTAGAGCCATGCTCTAAGTATTCACTCTTACCTCTCCGACCCCATCAATCAATCCCCTTACTCCCTTCTGTCCCAATAAACTTCCTCCACCTCCCCCGCTCTGCTTCTAGTTGGATTACCGCCAGTAGCACTTACCTCCCAACCCACAAAGCAGACCAAAGCGGTCTGCCCGTCCTATCATTGGACATTGTCATACCCGCTCCAAATTCAGGGCATGTACTCAGCTAAGGGTGCAGCACAAGAGCTGAAGCCAAGCCCCGACCCCTCTGCTTCTCCGTCCGAGCACAGTCTCTAACAGACGTCCACTTTCCAAGGGCCTTCTGACAACAGAGCCTGTGAGACGAGAGAGCCAAAGAACTTGGTTGATAGTTTGGTGGCTTGTGTTAGTGACTTGTGCTATGGCCCTGGTTGACATTTGGGCAGACATAGTAATCCATTGTTGCTTTATGGTTGCTGGAATGTGACGGTGGTTTCCAGCCATGGTGAGGATGGTGTCTGAAAAGAGTGTCGAGTGAGAAAGTTGCACAGTCCAGCGCCATTTGGGGGTATTTTGCCTGACCAAGTATCGTAATAGGTGAGACCCTTTTGTTTGTCCAGCTCCACAAGTAAATAAAGCGGTGAATGAACAAAAATGGATTCTGGTCTATCAATATGAAAGTAGCTGTAAGACCCTAGCTAGAGTTGCTCCACTTTTAGTCTGATGATGGCATGGGTTTACAGATACCAGGAATGAAACTCACCAAGTCAAAGGTGAGAGGAACATCAGACAAAAGTTGATGAAAGTTGATAGTAGATGTTGCATTGACGAGGACAACTGGGTGGTGGGACCAAGTTAAAGGTGAAAGGAACATCAGACAAAAGTTGATGAAAGTTGATAGTAGATGTTGCATTGACGAGGACAACTGGGTGGTGGGCATGTCACAATGGCTCATTCTTGGTTTATGTGTACCTCTCACTACTTTTGACCATCTCACCATCACATAGTATACCTGTCATATACCCAATTCAACCACTCCCAACACTGTTCATAGACGTCCCTACTATTGGTCCGACCCCCTGTTTCCCTGTCCGCTCCATCCCTCCATCTCCGACAATGCACGAAGTGCATCTCATCAGGACTAGCCCTGCTACCTCCGCCCGACTCTGCTCCGCTCCTCCAACACTACCCCTATTTCCTCTGACACCATATCCCTACCCTCCGACCCTATCTGGAGCTCCGCTCCTCCACTCCTCTGCTCCATTGGTCTGACCAATCCTACTCCCTCCACCATCTCCGCTTTTCTGACCCACTTGGTTCCTCCAGTTTCTCTCGTATCACCTCACCCGACTATTAGTCTGCCCGACCGCCTCACCAGTCCACTCCTACACTAGGTACCACTCAACTGGTCCTATCTCCATTTAGTATCATAGTTCTTCCTTTTGGATCACTGGTAATTCCTATACTGGAGTGATTACTGATCTGTCGCGTACATACTGTTCTCCGAGCCCTTTCTTGTATGTCTCAGTCATCCTTCTAGTAATTCTGTAGACTCAGCACATAGCCTTCTGCTATGCTATGCCAACTTACTTAGAGTATATAAACATATGTACATCTGTCTGTAGATCTTTAGTCTGAATATTACCTTTCCTAAGCCCTGCTCTTCTGTCCTTTGACTTAGGCTTAACCCAAGTCAACTCCTGTTTGCTGGCCTAGGGGATTGACTCCCTAGGTCGGCCACCTTCTCTGCTTGTCCAACTTCCCGTGCCTCCACCACCTTTCCCATGCGTCGGACGTGTGGTTAAAACTCTTGTACCTCTCTCCTCCGCATTACTAACCTGCATTGGACTTCATCCGAGCAGTCTCCTCCGCTCTGTTCCTACTGTTACCTCCGACTGCAGTAGCCCTCCAACTCTCCCCTGTAGGGTGGCCACCTTCTCTGCTTGTCCAACTTCCCGTGCCTCCACCACCTTTCCCATGCGTCGGACGTGTGGTTAAACTCTTGTACCTCTCTCCTCCGCATTACCAACCTGCATTGGACTTCATCCGAGCAGTCTCCTCCGCTCTGTTCCTACTGTTACCTCCGACTGCAGTAGCCCTCCAACTCTCCCCTGTAGGTGGACCAATCTCTGCCCGACGTTCCCGTGCTTATCTAGTAGTCTGTCTGTCCTCCTTTGGAGGACCTCCACTCTGACGTCCTGTTGGAGCTTGTAGAACTCGAGTCGGACTACAATCCAAAATTAGGGGCATGTACTCGGGTAAGGGGCACAGCATACGAGCTGAAGCCAAGCCCCTCAAACTCCGTCTCACCCCTGAGCATGGTCTTAACAATACCCCCTCTTGTAGTACACCCTGGAATGTTGTCTTGATCGCTACAACACAACTGTATTAAATGTCACATTGGCCAAACATTGTCAATTGAGGAATCTTCCCTACAGTCAGTCTCACACTCCTCCTCAGCCTACTATCAGATTCACTAATCATTTGCTGTAACTGGCTAATGTAAGATGCAACTATTTGATGTCTCATGACATATGATGATGTACTGGTGTACACACCTGGCTATCTGCAGATGAACATTGTTCCTCCCATTGGGTGTCTCATCTCCCCCACCTCCTCACATCAGATTATGCAATGTTCCTGTGCAGGTACTGTGTCCAGACGATGCATATTCCCTTTTTCCAACTGGCTGTTACTACCCTGATATAATCACTAGAATGTCAACCAAGAACAATGAGCTGCACTAACACATAGTTCAGTCATTTCTGTATGTAGAACTGAGGCTCCAGACATGCAAAAACGGTGTAGAATTCATGCCATCCGATGACTGGCTGGTGGACGTAGGAATACTAGTGTAGTGTAATATAAATCCTAAATTAATGATGGTAGTAGGATTATATGTAAAATTAGTCCAGCTGGTGTGAGCAAATGAGTATTATGTTGGAGTCTGGATTGAAGGCCGAAGGTGAGACACCAGAGTGAGACATCAGTAAATACCAACTTTCTCACAGAGGTCACACACTTGGGGTCTTGTGACAGCATACCACAGGACTCCACAGTTCGTGCAGGCTCACAGTTAATAGTCATACAGTTTAACAAGACCCACAATCAACAAGGTTCCTACTGCACCTTAAGTATAAGTATTGTATTTCAAGTAGTGGCATAAATTACTAGCCTGGCAGTACAACTCAGCACTCAAATTTTACCATCATTTGATACTCAGAGCCCAACTCAAACTGACTTGAACGAAAGTGGAACAAAAATTGATTGCATACTAGTAGAAAATGTTTGACTCGAGGCTATTATAAGCCTCACATACAACATATAATCAATACTACATGGATGGGGACAGCATAAACACAAAATGACAATGCAAAACCCCAAATAAATCAAGAACTATTATACAGTGCTGCCCATGTGAGCCTTTCATGCCTGAAGCATCAGAATCAACAGTATTGCAAGAGAACACATACACGCACCACACGAACTCAATTGACCTTGTCCTCATAATGGAGAATTGGGAGGGTGGTGGGACCAACCATGATCTTTGAAGATGATCTCATACATCCCAGCCCAATGTCTGTTTCATTTACGTTCTTCTCGGCAGCTGCTGCATAAACTTTGAGCAGGCTCGCCAACACCTTATTTTCCCATATAACACAATCTGCAAGTGCCTTCTGAGCCAGGAAAACATCACCCTTGGCTCTTATGAGATCAAGCACAATGTTTGCTTTAGAGTCAGTTTGTTTGTGGGCTTCAGGCCATTGCATATAAGGTGTGATGAAGAATGGCAGAAATGATAGATGAAAAGGACTCACAATTGCATTGATAGCTTCAAGAACTTCATATAGGTCATGTATACTGTGAGGTGCTGCCCCATTGCATTCATTGATGGATTGAGAATGGCAGGTAGAGTCATCAGAGCAGAAAGCAAGCACTGACAGTGATCATAAAGTAGTGATATCAAACTTGGGCGATGAGGATAACATGAGAACTCAATGTACATGTGGAAAATGCCAAATTCAGATCGACTTTGCTTTTTCATACTAAGTCTGTGAGTCAAATATCAATATCAGCACCATGGCGCCAGCCCATTGCCCATTGTGTGGACAAGAATTCAAGGACCATACCTCCATCACTTGTCATATGAGCCAACCTCAGTCTCCTCATATTTTATTTTATTTTCTAGCTGTACAATGACTTGGCAACCTGGTGCTCTGATCTGAAGAAAATTGCCATCTCTATCACACCTTTGGCATATGCTCTTTCCCCGCCAGCTGACATTCTGGTCCAAGAGTGTGCAGCTTGGGTTGAAGCTGCCACTGCAGAATTACTGGACAGTGGTAGATTCCTGCACTGTGGACTAGACAAATTGGGGAAACCAGGAATTTTGCACACCCTGCACTTCTTGAGGGTATCGTTATATTCTTCTATACTGGATCTTATTGCATTGCTTGTAGGCGACCAGCCATTTTCCAGAAGGAGGTGCCATTAAAATGCTTAGCTCTTGTTTGCACAGCAGTATGTCCTCGATATTGATGTGTCAATGTTCTGACACATTATTTCAGTTTCATTGTGTCTTCCAGGGCCTCAAGAAAGATGGTAATGGCAAATGTTATTCAAAGTTCACTTCCAAGGAGTATGAGTCCATTTTCCATTCAATGCTCAGGCTACTCAATGATGTCATGAAAGACCCATATCACAGTCCAAAGCTGGTGCAGCAGCTTCATGAATGGGCCAAGGTTGGATGGTCAGGAATATTTTTTGCATTGCATTCAGCCCTAATGAATTTATCCAGGGTAGAGGCAACCAAACCTGATGGCATTGACACGTCGAAACATCACCACCCACGTGTCCAGCCTGATTGAGTTCTCTGGCAGCATTTTTGTAGTGCAAATCATCACATCATATCCTCACATATTTGTATTTGTCTCTTTGCTCGTCATTTACTAGTATCATGTTTCCCACTGATTGAATATACCATCATTTGTTTGCTACTGTATCTGAGTTGAGTAAGCCACCTTCTGAGTGGTTTGTGAGTACCTGCATGAACATGGACAGATCTGTACAGACAAACAGAGAAGAATGATGATATTCAAAACCTCACTGAGCAGGTCTGTGAGTGTCTGTGCAGAGACTGATAGAGAAAGTTCTACTGTGGTGAACTAGCTAGTAGGGACTAAGATGTGTGTATGGCGCACTGTACAGATCCGGACAGATCTAGACAGAGCCTGGTAATTTACTGATGGACATTGCGAGTGCTACCCAAAGGCACAATGGAAGATGAAGTGATATATTACCTATCGCTATGCTAACTACCTTAAAGCTACATGTCATACAAATGAGCATCTCAGTCCCCCATTTTCATTATCACATCAGAGCTAACCATACCCATAGAATATATTTGTGCTAGGTATATTACTACACTTACATTGAGTCCATTTCCTGAGACTGAGATAATATATTTGTTCTAGCTCTCTCCTCATCCGCCACTCACCTAAAATCACTTTAGGTTATGAGCCCTGACTTGACTGCAATGGATACTGCACTCCCTATCTTATCATCACTGTTCAACATCCCAAAGCTAGCCAAAGATGGCTCTAATTGGATAACCTATAAGGAAAGAACATTAACAGCAATAGGGGCTAGAGGCTTGATGCACTATACTGACAGTCGAGCCAAGAAACCCATACCATATGTGATCAATCCTGTCATATCCCATATTTCCAGACCTGGAACTCTGGATCCTCACTTGTTAGACCCAGACTTCTGTCCTAAAATTCTGTCCAGCGCTCCAGTTTCATCTCTGGATCTACACCTATCTCCTTTTAGATCATTGCTCTCTGGCTACCAGTCCTAATCTTTTCCACCTTGCTTACTGATCTGTCTCTCTGCATTCATTTCCGACTTCATTTCTTTGATCCGTTGTATACTTACTAATATACTTTCCACATGCCTCATACATAGCTTTTCACTGTGCTGACAGATTACTTACTTGATACCTACAGTATATAAACCCCTGTAAAACTCTGTACCTCCTCAGTTCAAATATCATCTTAGTTCCTGCTCATTCCTGTTCCTCTAGACTTGAGTCTTACCTCTTGTCCACCTCCAAGTCTTTGGATTTATTCCTTAGACTATATCTCCAGCTCTACCTTAGGGTAGTTTACCTCTGTTCCATTTCTACTCTGGACTTTTCCATAGTAGCCTTACTCTAGTTCCTCTTGAATCTCCAGAGTTCTGCCGAACTCCCCTGGCATCTGACCTCCAGACTTACCCAGACTTCCATTCGACTTTCCTCCTACCTCTTGGAAATTAAGGGCATGTACTCAGGTAAGGGGCACAGTGCACAAGTTGAAGCCAAGCCCTTTGAGTTCTCCTCCCCTTGAGCATGACCTTAATAGATCCTAAGACAAAGGTCAAGAAGAAGCCTGATGGCTCGTTGCCTACGCAGATTGAGTTGGATGAGTTAGATAAGAAGATAGATGAATATCATCAGAAAGACTCACTGGTAAAGCAACAGATCCTTAGCACCATCACAGATTGTCTCCTACTTTGAGTTCAGAAGCTCAATAGCACTTCCACCATATGGGAAAAGGTCTGCAAGATTTACAAGGGCAAAACCGAACTTATCCAGATAGATTTGCAACAAAGACTCTAGGAGTTGAGGTGTCAAGATAGAGTTACCAAATGGTAAAGAACACACCACTGTTACCCTTCGTGACACCTTATATGTGCCAAAAATGGTGTTCACCCTCATTTCGACCCACTGGATCACTGCAGGAGGTCTTTCTATGCGCTGCAATGCGATGTGACTGAGAGAACAAAATGTATTGTGAGGGCTTGAGTGCTAACGACGCTCAACAATGATAACTAACAGAGGCGGAAGGAGGGAAATCGTGCAAGAAAACGATGAGGCAAGGTTGTTGAGTGTTTGGGCGAAAGCCTGCAGGGCTTTTCCGGCCTGAAACCAGGATCCGAACCTAGGAATCAATGTGAGCTGTGTTCCTGAATGTTAGGAGGACTACGACGCATACAGCGAAGCTTGATGCCCTGGGATGAAGGAGTTGTACTCACTTCGAGTGGAGGACTAACGCACTGGTGGCATGGTGTACTGCGTGAAGGGTTCGAGAGCGGGTGAAGACTGGATGTATGGTGCAATGATTTTGGCATGGTCTCGAAGGTACAAGGTAAATCCTTCGCTTGACCATCTTCCCATTGTCTTGACGACGTTGAATGGCACTCTGTGCAAGAGGTACTCTAAAGTTCCTCCAATTTGTAGACCGTGACCCTTGAGGTCTGGGAGTCCTGCTGCTGATGCTGCTAGCAATACTCTCTTTGTGAACTCTGACTTTGACAGAGGCTGTAGGCCTTTCTTGTGCTTCCACATGAATAGATGATCCTCGGGTTTAGCTGCGTTGATTTGAATGTGGTTGGCCATGGCGGTTTTGGGGTCAGTGGGGCCATCTTGGGCTGCCCAGTATGCAACCTCTCCTGCTACTTGGGATGACTTTGTGCTAGGGAGAGCGAAGCTTGTGACTGGTAGACTGTTGCGGTCAGTTGATTCAACCATCCCTGCTCTTGATATGTGCTTTTTTGAGTTGAAAGTTTTGACTGTCCTAACTGTAAACTCTCCTAGCCTCACTATACAGTAAAATGTCGTGGTCATGCAGGCAAAAACCGCTGCATCGAGAGGTTTGTTTAAGTCAAGGTGATTGCATATGTCGGTGATGAACTTGGGAGTGAAGGGTTGTCTCTTAAGGCGTTTAGTGGTTGAGGGAGCTAGGATAGTTGCTCCTCCTAGCATGGTTTTGAGCTCGTCTGGTTGTACTAACCACCCTCTGCCTGTGGAGTAAGTGCCAGGCTTTGATGCCGGCTGTGAAATTGGTAATTGCGGAGCCGGAATAAGCTCCTGCACAGCTGGATAAGAATTCGAGGAGGAGGTTGGGGCTGACAGGGCAATGCTTGTCTTCTTCTATGTGATTGAGGTCGCAGTACACGTGGAACACCAATAGACCTGCTCCGTAAGTCTCCTTTGTTGATTGGGCCCATGTGGCGCCCATTACTTCTAATATGCAGGTCTAGCTGCTCATCTGAAACCTTGTGAGAGTTGGGTGTTTCTGTTGCGGCAGCTAGCTGTCTGTTACTGCTTCCTGCGGGGATCCACAGTCTGAGACGTTCGCGTGCGAGGCAGTGTGGGCGAAGATGGGATGGGTGTGGGGTGAGGCTTGGTCTGTAGCTTTGGGGTGTGGGTGTTAGTACAGGGTGTTCGGATAAAGGTATGCTGAAATGAGTGCGTTTCCTGTAGTCATTCTGCGTCGTCTTGGAGAGCGCAGTTGATGAGTTCCTCTTCTTCTGCTTGTCGTGACTTGTTGTGTTCAGCTGCTTGTTGTCTAAGGAGGGCGCGATTGATGAGCTTAGCTGCGGGAATGGTGTATTTCCCATCGTGCAGTAGCCATAACTCGGTGGTGGAGAGTGGGAGAGTTGCATTGATGATGAATGGGCTAAGTTCAGTGGGAACATCAATGGGAGGGAGAAGAAGGTGGGCGGGTCCAAGTATGCCTCTGGACGGGTCGTCAGCTGGGTTGAATTCACTTGGAACGTAGGTTGTGACAATGTCGAGACGGTTGGGTAGATGGTGTAGGAAGTCATGGATCCTCCAAAAAACTCCGTTGACGGCCTTGTTGCGGTGTCTGTGCTTCCACCAACCTTCGATGACTCCTGTATTGTCTCCGTGGACGAGGACACTTTCGCTAACGCTTGGTAAAGCAGCAATGGCATAGATAAGTAGCTCGAAGCCAATAGCTTCGGCCCATCCAATGTCTCATTTACCATTTAGTGTCTGCCAACCCGGGATTAATCTCCACACTCTCCAGGACTTGCCAATGACAATTCCTATTCCAATGCCGGAGTTCACGTCTGAGAAGGCGAGGGGATTCTGGGGTTGGGATGTGGGATATATGCTTCACACTACTCCTCCTGATTGAAGTAGGTCAGACCACCAGTCTAAATCTTTGCTTATGGATTTTCCCGCTCTGTGTGGTAGGAAAGGTTTAGCTCCATTGGTCAAAAGCATATCTTCGAGGCTTGTGAGGTAAGCTCGTCCTCGAGGTGCTGCGGAAGATGCATGGAGAAGTTTGCTGTATAATTCTCGTATGTCTTGGAGGACGTGCAGCGTGCCTTTTCCTCCATTTGTGAATGGCTGCGAGGTACTTATCTACTTTGGCGGGACTTAAGGCCACTGTCATTAGCTGTAGATTCCATGTGAAGCCTATGTACATAGTGGATGAACCGAAAATTTGATCCTTTAGTCATTCCCATATGATGCCTAGCATGTCTGATAAGTCGTCTAAGTCTTGAAAGCAAAATGTGAATAAAGCATCGTGCGCCGATCTCGGCGAGCGTTGTGATAGGTCGATTAAAGGCTTCGAACAATCTTCGCTAGATTCTTCCATTCTTCTTTTGATGGGGCAGTGTTCTCCAAACCATAGCCTCCCTCCTGACTGTCTTAGTCCGGTCTTGGCAAATTCTTCGTTCCAGGTTGCTCTAACATTGTTGTAGCTTTCGAGGGCCACTCACCTTATCCTGAAAAATATATGGTCGTCTACCCATTTGTCGAGAGGCCCGATTCCTCGGTGATGAAATATTTCTGTGCCCACGTCTGCTAAATGTCCATAAGCTCCTGCTGACGGAGTGGCACCGAAAGCTGTGCAGGTGTCTACAAAGAACTGAGTGTCCGAAATACGAACAATGCTTGCTGGCCATTGAGATGGGTGTAGTGGGACTGTTCGATAAGCTTCCGCTATGTCACGAGTGGCTGCTTCTGACCCTGGGGGAAGAGTAGATATTAATTGGTATATTAATGAGAATTTCCCCCAAGTGGTTGGAAAATTGTTGGTGTCTATGCATGAATTTACTGAAGGATTAGGGAAAAGTGTGCTTGGGGAATGCGGGAACAAGAAGTTTTGGATGATACAGAATTTCCCTGGTTTTCCAGGTTTTGGTATGATGGACAGAGGGGAAGACTGGAAAGGTCCTATTAAGTTTTCTAGAGTGTTAGCTTTGAAGGGGCCAATGTATCTTCCTTTGTCAATCTCTTTTTGGATGATAGCACGAAACTCAGCATCGAATTCGACAATTGAGGGTCTATTAGGTGGGGTTTGTACAATGGATACAGGCGGAAAATCTATTTTGAAACCGGTACGGAGACCTTCGGGTATCTTAGAGAAACGATTAAGGAGTCCAAGATTTCTAAGTTCACGAGTCCATGCATCTACTTTATATGGTGTTAGCAGATTCTGCTTTCTGTGCTCGAGGGCATTTCTGAGCTCCATGTGACGTAGCACCACACCCGGAACAGATGTGCCGAGCGTCATGTCGAGGTACTGTGCAGCCTTCTTCGCGCTGCCAGGCAGTACAGAGTTGCTTTCCGTCTTTGGTCCACAGACCTTTGCAGATCCGCTCTGTGAAAGTCTCATGCTGCTTGTCCCACATTTGGGGAGCCGTGCACTCAATGGTTCTGTGCAGGTTGCGTCCGAGGCACACTGCACAGCAAGGTAGGGGGCCAGATGCAAGAGGAGCACGAGTGGTGCATACCTTCTTGTTGCTGCCCCCAGAATCCTCATCGAACTGCACTGCACGCTTCTGTGAGTTCTGTGCATGCTGCGTTGGTGCAGCGAGTTGAGGGCGTAACGTATTAGTGCTACTGGCAATGAATGCCACTGCCACTTGCTGTAGGAGCACGTCATGTTGGGTTGCATGGTGCGAGGGTTGACGACGAGTGTGATAGCAAGGCACATGATTGGCCATTGATGACAGGTTGCGATAACCCAGGGGGGGGGGGGGGTTCGGATTCGTGATGAATTCCGAAAGGGAGGGGGGGGTTGTTTGTTGGCGCATGATTGGCTGACAGACGAAGGTTTTCAAGGGACAGAGAAAGCATGAGGGGGGAAAGGGTGTGAGCAGGTGCGATGCACAAGGTTGTGATGAGCAAAGGGACACCTGAATATGTTTGGTTAAATACGACTGACCTGGATAGCGATTGCTGTATCCTTGTCCCGCTTCTCATTGAATAAAAACTCCCTCGCTTCGAACAACAGGTCTTGGTTGATTTTCCTCTAAACTCCAGCCTTGCATGGTACCTATTGTGAGGTGCCAACAGCGTCGTTGTTGCGACTGGTAGAGTAGCAAAGCTTTCTGTTGGAGTAGATCCAGTGAGTGGCGCCAACGATGGCCTTGAATGGTCGTCCAGAATTGAATATGCATGTTGACCCTGTCGTCGGGCCAGTCGTGCATCTTCATGAAAACAATGATGCGCGGAGCAGCTTCATTGAATTCTTCCCAGGTGAGGTGCTCGTCCTTAGTGACTGGGGGAGCTTTGGGATCTTTGACTGCCGCGGCAGGAACCCATGAGTGGATTCCATCTGCTGCTGGGAGCATAACAAGAGCATCAGGCTCTGCAACTAGGGCTGAAGCCGTAGCGTCATCGAGTCCCTTGTTGGTGAAGTAGTGTAGCTCACAGTAATCGCTGGCTTTGAGCCTTCTGATGGCATACTGGGCCGGGAGGATGGTAGGGTCGGTTGAATCTTGATGCGCTTGAGGGGCACATACTTATTCTTGTTCTTTTTCCTGTCCTCGATGTGTGCTGCTTCTTCTTCGTCTCTGAGGCCTTGTTGCCTTTGGGCGTCATCCTCTTCTGCTTGCTGACGAGCCTCTTCTAGGTGTTCCTGTCTAGCCACATATTGCAGTAATATATCTCCGTATTATACGAGTGAACGGACGTGCATAATATCCCTGTATGATACGGGCCAGTGGACCATGGGCCGAAGGTAGATATATCCTCGACTATGACGGATGGGCCGGGAGTGTTATTATTCCTGATGGAGACGGGTGGGCCCATGTAGGGAATATTTAGAGTGGATGAGTGGGCCAATGGACATGAATATTCAATAGATGGATGGGCCTGAGGTAGTTGGATATTATGTAGATGGGTTTACCAAGGTAGATGTGTATCAAATAGCCGGGTATGTCAAGGGTGCTTGTTATCACATAGACGGGTGGGCCCAGATATATATCATGTTAGACAGGTGGGCCGACGAATTAAGATTATTTTGTAGATGGGTGGGCCGACATATTGGTATTATTTTGTAGACGGGTGGGCCGAGGGAGTGGTGAAATATTTATTATATATACGGGTGGGCTGAGGGAGCGGTAAATATTTATTATATATATGGGTGGGCCGAAGGTAGTCGTATATTGCATAGATGGGTAGGCCGACGTGGGGGTATATAATATAGACGGGTGGGCCCAGGAGAATGATAATTGTAGACATGATGGAGCTCAGGTAGTTGTATATCATCCAAATCAAAGGAGGTAATAATTCAAAGTCATCTAATGATGTCGTATGGCACTGGAGATTTGCAAAGGGGTGAAGTGGAAACTCGTGTTCCAGGCCCTGTTCATCAAAGCTTTTAGATAGAAGAGGAAGGTCTTGCAGTATGGCACGGAGCCTTGCAAAGGGGTGAAGTGGAAACTCGAGTGAAGTGTACTGAGTTCCGAGACCTGGGTCTCGACAAACGAATATGTGATATCCATCACACTTCCAATCATCTGGTATTTCATTGAGCAATGGATGATAATAGATCTTTGAAAGCCAACATCATCCAAGCCTACCAAATGCCAAATGCCAAGTTCCGACTACCGAAAATCGAGTGGTGTACCTGAGATCCGAGCCCCGACTATTGAATCCCAATTATCGAGTATTGAGTCCCAACTATCGAGTCCCGAACATCGAGACTCGAAACAAAACAAAACTCAAAACTCAAAACTTGGAACTCATATATTTTTGCGAGTTTCGGGTCCCGAACATCAAGTCCCAACTATGGAGTCCCGACTATGGAGTCCCAAAACACGAGTCCTGAACATCAAGTCCCTGACCATCGAGACCCAAAACCCGAAGCCCGAGATTCGAGACTTGAGTTCCGACCATGGACTCCCGGGTATTGAAAATTGAGTGAAGTGTACCGAGATCCGATGCCCGGGTCTCGACAAACGAATATCAGATATCTAACAGACTTCCAATCATCTGGTATTTCATTGAGCAATTGATAATAGATAATAGAACTTTGAAAGCTAAGATCATCCAAGGCTCTCTTATCTGATCCTCTCTATCTCCACCCCTTTAACACCAAAGTGCGGACATCCAGGATTCAGCTTCTGATCTCACAAGATCAATTCAATCATGGATGTTTCTTCCACTTCTGATGATGAAATAACCCTCTTGCGCACTTGGGCCCTGACTGTCACTCATGTGGCATGTGAATATACCGAACAGAAATTCAATGCAGAGAAGACAGGAGGAGACCCAGTTATACCTTCTCCGAACCTAGACACTGATCTGGTGATGGCTTGTGATCAATTGGTTGATCGGCTCATAAAGGCATATAAAAATCCCAGTGAGTCTTCCTGCAGATTCGGAAAATTCAGTTTGATCAGTCAAATTGCTTCATCACAGTTCAGATGCCTGATCGATATTGCAAGATATAGCAAATTGATCTCCCCGAAGGACACAGGGCATAATGAAGAGAGAGAGGCGAGGTTGCTCAAGAGGTGTCCTCCTAGGCCATGAGGGCACAAAGTTGATCGACATACCTGCGACAATTCTTGATGCATCCAGTGCCATCATCGCATGGTACCTCCATGACGCCCTGACCGATGCCACCCAGGTGTGTTATATATATTGTTACTGGATGGATATTGAACATCAAATGGTTCCTACAGAAGGAAATTTGGGCGGCCTCGGATTTGCTCGCTCTGATACTCGAAAAAAGCGTAAAGCTCGATGGGAATTGGCGTACTAATCAAAAGTGGTTCACACCAAGGTCGCAAAATGATGTCCTAACTCCCGGATGCATTAATTTATCTCCGGCGTGGTTTCAGCAGGGGCACAAGGTAGGATCTGATGAGATGGCGATCTAGGTAGTTAAGCTCACGAATCCCCCAGAATCAGGTAGACCCGGCGGTTTCTGCATCATTGAATGGAGCATCCTTGGAGGATATCCTGAAGGCCATTGCGAGGCCAGCAGCCATTGCAACAGCGGCACTCAGGGTTATGCATCCTGAGCAGTACTGGGCAGGGTTGCGAGCCTTTGCGAGCCTCGAAGAAAAAGCATGAAGCAAGCAACTGCTGAAGATGTCAGAGACTCTCCAGTACTGGGCAACTGTGTTTAACAGCCTCTCCGTGATTTGCAATCGGGAAACCCCAAATCATCGAGACCATTCATCAATTCCCAAATGCTTCGATATTCTCACTAGCGTGGGGAATTATTCTAATGCTCGGATGAGTATGCCAAGCCTTCAGCTGGAGTTCAGGTACGATCCGGGGTGTATGATTGCTTTTTCGGGAAGGATTGTCAGACACGGGGTTCATGCAGTGGAAGTGGATTGGATTGCCTGGGCATGGTATATGAGGGATGCTGTTCATATTTATGCCGGGATTCCGTCGTGTGGATGGGCAAGGTTGGATTGGAAGAAGTAGAAAAGGTAGTTACACGTGTTAGTACCCACCTTCAAATACATGATATTAGATATCAGGCACTCCATACTTGTAATTCGGGTTTCGGGTTTCAGGTCTCGATAGTCGGGACTCGATATTGCAGGATACTTGAAAGTGTTATTGTACACATTTCACCGACTACCGAGTACCGGGTTTCGGGTTGCGGTACTCGGCCCAACCAACGAGTCCCGATGATCGAGTCCTGAATATCAAGACCCGAAGCCTGACGATCAAGTCCCAAATATCGAGACCCGAGACCTGAAGCCCAACCATCGAGTCCCAAATAACAAAACCCGAACATCGAGTCCCAAAGCCCGAATCCCGACCATTGAGTCCCGAATATCGAGACCCAAAACCCGAAGGACGACATTCGAGACTCAAAACAATGACACTCATGCATTTTAACGAGTTTCGAGTTTCGATTTTTGAGTCAAGAAAATACACATTTAATGAAATACAATTTTGGGAGTTGTCTTCTTGAATCACCGAGTACCGAGTGCCGAGTACCGCAACCCGAAACCCGGTACTCGGTGATTCAAGAAGACAACTCCCAAAATTGTATTTCATTAAGTACCGACACCCGACACCCAAGTACCAACACCCGAGATTCGGTACTCGGTACTCGGTACTTGGGTGTCGGGTGTTGGGTGTCGGTACTCAGATTTATGCGAGTTTCGAGTTTCTTGATTCGAGTTTCGAGTTCGAATCGAGTACCGACACCCGACACCCGAGTACCGATGATACACACGAATCACCGAGTACTGAGTACCGAATCTCGGGTGTCGGGTGTCGGTACTCAGGTGTCAGGTGTTGGTACTCGACTTGAAACTCGAAACTCGAACACACGAATCACTGAGTACCAAGTACCGGAGTACCAAATCTCAGGTGTCGGTACTCGGTACTTGGGTGTCGGGTGTCGGGTGTTGGGTGTTGGGTGTCCCGGTACTCGATTCGAAACTCGAAACTCGAATCAAGAAACTTGAAACTCGCATAAATCTGAGTACCGACACCCAACACCCAACACCCGAGTACCGAGTACCGAGTACCGAATCTCGGGTGTCAGTACTCGGGTGTCGGGTGTTGTGGGTGTTGGGTGTCAGTACTCGATTCGAAACTCGAAACTCGAATCAAGAAACTCAAATCTTGAAACTCAAAACTCGCATAAATCTGAGTTTCGAATCCCGAGACTCGAATCACCGAGTACCGAGTACCGAGTACCGAGTACCCGAATCTCGGGTGTCGGGTGTTGGGTGTCGGGTGTTGGTACTCGACTCGAATCTCGAAACTCGAAACCCAAAACTCGCATAAATCTGAGTACTGACACCCAACACCCGACACCCAAGTACCGAGTACCGGTCAGGACTCGATGTTCGGGACTCGATGTTTGGCACTCGATACTCAATGGTTGGGACTCCATACACGGGCATCGGGCATCGGGTTTCGGGCTTCGGGACTCGATAGTCGGGACTTGGGTTTCAAGACTCGGTAGTCGGCACTCGATACTCGATAGTGGGGACTCAAAACTCAAAACTCGTAAAAATGTTTGCGTCAAGTTTTGAGCATTGAGTATTGAGATTTGTGTCGAGTCTTGAGTCTCGAGTCTCGAATCTGAATCTTGGCCTTCGGGCTTCAGGTCTCGATATTCCAGTCTTGATATTTGGGACTCGATGTTCGGGACTCAACATTCGGGACTCAAGATATCTGGCTCTCAATACTCGACATTGGGTATGCGGGACTCGGCATATAGCAATAGGTCATATATTTGGAAGTCAGTGTTTAATTTTCAGTACTTATTACATCATGTACAGAATTTAGACTTCAACATTCTGAACTGAAGGACTAGAACTACTCTGGTCCCCTTGGCTTCAATTTGGTTAGGATGGCTGTGTACATCTGAATCTCGGCCATCTTTTCACGGATGCCATCTTGTTGATACTCAATCACTGTCAGGAGGTGTTCTCTCATCCACCTCAGTGCCTTCAGTGATGCAACCGAGCTTTCAGCCACCTGCTCGGGAACAACAAGATGTTCGTCCTCAACGCCAGACTAGAAAGGATCAGTAACCATTCAAGGAAATTCGGTAAAAGTCTTACTAGCCAATGCTGGTAGTGACAGACACAATTGGCGAATACCTGATCCCATGCCCATAATTCCTTCGGGATTGCAGTTGGTCCGGTCCACCATTGAGTTCCATAGGTTGATACAATCCGGGAGGGATCCCCCAGATCTGCAACATCATGGAACTCGCACAGGTGGGATGAAAAGATGTCGTCCGGAACCATGTTCCAGGTGAGCTCGGGAATCAACCGAAGAATATGAGTGACCGGGCTCGGAACAACCAAAATGATGTTCCTTGCAGCTGAGTACTGCAGGAGGGGAGTCACAAAAGTCTGTTGGAAATGTCAGCATTGACCACCACAGTCATCAGTCTCTTACAGCTATCTCCCATTGCAGCCCGGCTTTAAAGTGCATGATCCAAGCAGCAGAAGGCTCCTCGGTGTGGGTAGCCTCCATCTGATATTGAGAGATGGATGCTTGGATGCGAGATACAGCCATCGACATTGTAGCTGCAAGATCTGCCGGAGTGAGTGTGAGGGGTCGGAACCCATCGCTGGAATTCTGATAATCAGAAGGGGATGTAGGAGGAGTATGTGATACAGACATGGTTAATGCAGTATTATGAAGCTGGAAATGACAATCACAATGGCAGTTGGTTCGGAGGTGAAGATATGAGCCACAGGTTGATGGATAAAATTTTTCAAACTCCGACATTTTTGGATCTGGGCAAACTCCATCATCGGTCGACCCGGCCAATTCCCGGGACTAAAATGTTTGGGTCGATGTAGCTGTTTCATATCTTCGGCAAAAAAAATTCATTCATCTCGAGCCTCTATAAACCCGCTCTTCTGGTCTTGAAATGCTGCCTGGGCATCCTGTGCCAGCAATGAATACATTTGGGATTGCCTTCCCGAGTAGCATGCATGACCTGGAAGGTTTTTCACCAATGATTCGCGCATCCTGTCACCCCATTGGGTTGCTTTCCACAAGAAAAGGTTACATGTCCAATCCATCTCCAATTGGACCAACATCATTTCTTCCTTCCATCGATCCCGTAGGGCCTTTGCCCAAAGCCAATGCACTCGGTAAACTTCGGAAGGGTCCGTCAGCTGAGCACAGGATATGTCAAGCATGCCAGAACTCACATTCCTCATTCCACAAGTGATCAGGACCCTCCAGGTCGACTTCGACTGACCAGAACCAAGCGAGGGACTCGTTTCGCTGACCTCGGGCATTTGGATCGCCAATGGCAGTGCTGATTTTGAGCTGCTCCCGAAGCAGGGGTTTGTATTTCTGAAGCTGGTCTTCCCCCGGCTCAAGTTGCATCATTTGCTTCCTCATCTTCATATATATACTGGCATGGAGGGACACTGCCTGCTGCACGGACGTCACCTGGGACCAAGCTCGAGTTTTCAGGTCCGTGGGGGTATTTGGCTTGCCTAACTGTTGTTCGGAACAGAATGCACCTTTGTGCCACAAGTGAAATTCGGAGGTGTGAAGGGAGTCATCCGGCCTGCCCTTCATGAAGAGACAATCTCCAGTGGAATGAGATCCTCGTGCCCATGCAGCGTCCTGCATATCGACTCATCACTACCCGAGGTTGGATGGCAATGGGGATGACAGTGAGCTCTGTGGAGTTCGCCCATGTGTCAGATGTCTCGGTGAAGTCTGCCAAGTCATCATTGAGATCATCGAGAATGTCTACGTTCAAGTCATCAGGATCGTCAATCTGTAAAGCTATGTACCAAGGATATAATTTGTAAGTACTTTACACAGGCGAAGACATAAGTTGGAGTGGATATCAATATGTACGCATCAGATCAGTGATAGGGTGGTAAGAGGATTTACCGGTGATGTTAAGGTTGTGCTCAAGGGAGAGGTTACCTCAAAGGGCTTCGGCTTCAGCTCGTGCGCTGCGCCCCTTACCCGAGTATGTGCCCTTTAATTTCCGGGGGACAGAGGGGAAGTCCGACGGAAGTCCAGGGAGTTCCAGAGGACTTAGTGTCGGTGGAGTTCGGCAGAACTCTGGAAGGTTTTATGTGGGGACGGAGTAAAGGTACTACGGAAGTCCAGAGTAGAAACTGAACAGAGGTTAGACTACCCTAAGGTAGAGCTGGAGAAGTAGTCCTAAGGTTTAACGCCTGAGACTTGGAGGTGGACAAGAGGTGAGACTCAAGTCCGGAGATTGCAGGAATGAGCAGAACTAAGATGATATTCAAACTGAGGAGTTCCGGAGTATTACAGGGTTTATATACTGTAGTTATCATGTAAGTAAATCAGTCAGCAAAGGTAAGGGCTATGTACAAAGCATGTGGAAAGTCTATTAGTAAGTGTAACAGATCAAAGCAGTAAAGTCGGAAATGAAGTAGGAATGGACGGATCAATAAGCATAGCAGAAAGGACATAACTGGTGACCGGAGCAATAGCTAATCTAAAAGGAGTTAGGGGTGAGTGCGGAGATGAAGGCAGAGCACTGGGCGGAATAGCAGGACGGAGAACCGGACTTTAATGGAGTAGATCTGGAATTCCGGATCCAGAGGTATGGGATATGACAGTATCCCCCCCTTAGGGCCGAGCCCACAAGGCTGGGGGTCTGGATCATCGGTTAGGAGCATGAGGCATTGGAGTTTCTGCAGTGATGGTAGAAATGTGCCAGAGGTCTTTGGAGACAGAAAAAAACTGTTTTTCCCTCCTTCTACTCTCTTATACAGTTTATCATGCCCAACAAACCTGAAGGCGTCAAGAAGTCCGCCAAACAGGCCATGGAAGAAAGGCAGGTGGAAATGGCGGCGGAGTTCGCTCGCCTACAGGAGGCCGTTCATCTGGAGGAAGAGGAGGAGCGCAGACAGAGGGAGGAGAAGAAGATCAAGGTGGAGGAAAAAACGGAGAGCAGCGGCGGAACGGAAACGCGAGGAGGAGCAGAAACAGAGGGACATTGAGGAGACGCGGAGAAGGGTACTGGAGTCGGCGTCATTGGGGCGCATGGGGGTGTCGATGGTAAGTTAGATAGCTTGTTGAATGTTTGTTGGTACTTATCCAGATATCAGGTTACTAGTCAGTCCAGCAACTCCGAAGGTCCGGAGAAATCTTGCAGCTCCTGTGTGGAGCATAAGAGGGGACTGTACCTGGACTCAGGCGTCTAGGTCCAACAGGGTAAGCATGCTTTGGTTCTTTCTCCAGAGTACTCTAATAGGTGGTCTGGTAGATCCAGAATTGCGACGTGTGCCTTCAGCTGAAGGCGCAGTGCTCCAGCGGCGTTCCGCCAGTTAGTATCGACAAGGGGAAGAAGCGGGAGCGAGCGGAGGGGACCCCATCTCCCCGGGCAAAGGGGAAGAAGCGTCAGCAGAGCCTGGTGGAGATGGACGACGACGTGGAGGTGATTTCCAATCCCCAGACCGTGATCGCGGAGGAGGGCAGATGGACGGAGTACGACGACCAGGCCTGGGTGGCCACTGCCAACAACATAGTGGCGGCATTGGCACGGACCAATGGACTTCTGGAGCGGAGTATCGCTGTGGCGGAGGGGAGCAGAGCGGCCATGGATAGGTTCATGGAGGAGCAGAGGGCTTTCCAAGCCTTATTCCTGGAGGCGGCGAGGAACGGCTTTCACGTGGAGGCGGCGGAAGAACCAGAGGAAACGGAGGTGGAGGTGGAGGGTGGGAGCGGTGCTGGGGTCTCTGGCGGAGATATGGAGACTGATGACCTCTAGATAGTCCTGTACTCCTTCGTATCCGGTTGTACATATGTGCTCATTTTTTTGTAAAATGTAACTTGTTGCTGATTTTGTTCGGTAGTCGGAGGTGTTCGGAGATACGGAAGTCTGGAGGTCAGGGTATGAGGTTGATTGGTTGAGCACGGTGTGACAATATCCCCCCATTAGGACCGAACCCCTGAGGTCCTAGACAAATTCCCAGATGTTGGGGAAATGGTAGACGGATGTTGCCAGTGGAACCAAGGCATGTGGAACAAAGTCCACAGCGCGAGGTGGGGAAATTGTGCTGCGAGGCAGATGGAGACAATGAAGTTTGGACTGGAGTGGATTGCGGGGTACAGAGCGGAGTTTCCATGGTGACGGATTACTACTATAAGAGTGTAGGAAGGGCAGGGTTTTTTCTAACTTTTTTCTTCACTGAATATGTCTGCTCCCCGCGAATTTGACTTTGCCGGTATGACCACGGTGGAATTGAAGGAGTTGATAGCCGCGGTGAGGATAGTGGAGGAGAGAAAGGCCGCAGAGGCAGCAGAGCAGGCCAAGAGGGCGGAGGAGGCAAGAATTGCTGTGGCGGTGGAGAGGGCAAGGTTAGCGGAGGAAGCACGCAAGGCGGCGGAGGTGAGTTTCCTTTCTATCTGGTACTTGTGTGATACTGATGTCTATGGTAGGCGCGGAGATTGGGGGTCTCGGAGGCTGCTCCTCCAGTGGTCATGTGCCAGCAGTGTGAGGCCACCAGCCAGGCATGTACATGGGCGCTGGTGCAGGAGGCCCAGGCGAAATCCAAAGTAAGTACTTTTGTCATTTCCATTGCGCCAGTGATTGACCAGAACAGAGCAGAGGCAGGGCCAAGGCAAAGGCCTGTGACCAGTGCGCGGGCCTAAAGGCCTCTTGTAAAGTCGACGGGGATGATTCGCAACCGGCCGTACTGGCAAAGAGTCGGAAAAGGACATGGGAACGGGCAGCGGAGTCCAGTGAAAGGATGGAGGAAGATGTGGGTAGGCCTTCCCGGAGGAGGAGGGTGTATGGGGAGGAGGAGTCCATTATGGAGGTCGATGACCAGGAGTGGGTCAAGGCCGCTAACAACATGGTCCTGGTGCAGGCGGAGACGAACACGAAGCTGGGGGCCCTTGCGACAGCCATCACCCATCTCGCCGAACAGCTGGAACTACAACGGGTGGAGCAGAAGGAGGAGAGGAACGAGGTCCGAGCGGAAATCCGGGAGATCCTCCGCGTGACCAGAATCGCACTGGAGAGGGGCTTTTTGGGTCGGGGAAAGAAACGGGAGGTTCTTGGGAAAAGGGGAGAGATTGGGACGGGAGCGGTGGAGGTGACCGAGCTTACTACCAGCTCTTCTGGCAGTGATGCAGAGAAGCCGGATGAAGAATCGGAGAGTGAAGCAGAGAAGGGGCTGGATGGAGAAGAGACAGGGGCTCAGCTGGAGCCGGGAACAGAGCCGGAGGAAGAGGTGGAGATGGAGGCCTAAGTGTAGCTAATTCCCGTTCTCCTATCCAGACCTTTATGTACATAGTTGTATACACGTTGAAATAGGCTGTTTCACTTGCTTTTGAAATCGAGTTTTCAGAGGTACCGGTGGAGAAATGAATGGAAGTCTGGTTCTGCCGGTGAACGCAAGGTTCGGAACTCCATTCCAGAGTCCTTGGTAGGACGGAGTAACTGGTATCGGAGGGTGGAGTTTCAGTATGACAGACAAGCAGAGTGGAGGTAGGAGGAAGTGGGCGATAGAATTTGGGCAGAGCGGATATCAGTGATGTCGGATTTGTATGGAGAGCAAGGACAGATGGGGAAAAGAGGAGAGGTCATGTGATCCTACCAGTGGCTTTGAAACCAACCAAATGAACTTTTTTCAGCAAATTGCGACTTCATCTTCTTTTAATGACACTCTCAGAAGATCTAGTTGACACTGGACTTGGCATGGTCCTTGGTGTTGCTGCCTTTGTAGTTCTTTAAGCACCATTAGAATACCTCCAACTGGTTTTCCTGGAGTGGGTTACTCCTGGAAGCGGTGAAGGTGACATTGAGATGTTGAACATGGGGAGGGCAGGGTCCCAGGATGAGTCTGGTACATTCTTTTCACTCAGTCCATGGTCCACTTTTTTGATGTTCTGTTCAAGGAGTGTAGACGATTACAGACATCCCATGAAGTCGTGGTGTCCATACAGGGGACGTTCAATGTCCAATAATACAGCTGTTCCATAGGAGGTGTTCCAACCCTGTCCATAGTAACAGAGGACGATCCAGGAGTATATGGAGAAGCAAGATGGAGTTCCCTCCTGATGGAAGACTTTCCAGGAGGCGGCGGAGCAGAGGAGGAATAGGAGCGGAGGAGGCGAAGCGGGGCGGAAATCAGAGGAGGAGTAATCGGAGTGGAGGAGTATAGGTATATAGATGAAGTGGGGTAACTTGACTTGGGAGTTGGAAGAGGATGGGTGATAAACCAGTGCACATATATGAGAGGCTTGCTCATGTACATGGACTAGTTTATCTAGTGTGAATCCAGGACATAAACCGGTGGAGGAGGACATGGCTAGTCCAGGAGACAGGGGTTCCGCAGTGAAGCAGGACTTTCGGACAGTCGGAGGTCAATGGCATTTCCAGTGGTAAAACCCGGAAAAAGGTGTCTGCTCTATACCCTATCAATCAACGGATCGTGGCAGGAGAGCAGGTGGTATTCCTGAGTGGTACTAGGAGAATCCAAAGGGAATTGAATGTCAAGACATTCCGGAGGTGACTTGCCAGTATGAAGCAGCGGAGAAATCAGATATAATAGGAACCCAGAGATAATTATGTAGTGTTCTGGAGTAGGATAGTTATGATCAGGAAATCAGGCCAGAAGGATTGGACATAGGAATACGGAGTTTTATTGGAATGGAAATTTTGTAAGGATGAAGGATCCTAAACAATAATGGAAGGGTCGGAGGAAAAATCGTAGTTTATGAGGGACAGGAGTTTAAACCTGATGGAGAAGTAATTCTCAGACATTAGTATACTTGGTAAGGTGTGAGTTCGAATATACTGTTAAGGTCGTGCTCAAGGGAGAGGTTACTCAAAGGGCTTCGGCTTCAGCTCATGCACTGCACCCCTTACCTGAGTACATGCCCTTTAATTTCCGGGGGACAGAGGGGAAGTCTGACGGAAGTCCGGGGAGTTCTGGAGGACTTAGTGTTGGTGGAATTCGGCAGAACTCTGGAAGGTTTTATGCAGGGACGGAGTAAGGCTACTATGGAAGTCCAGAGTAGAAACTGAACAGAGGTTAGACTACCCTAAGGTAGAGCCGGAGAATTAGTCCTAAGGTTTAACCCCTAAGACTTGGAGGTGGACAAGAGGTGAGACTCAAGTCTGGAGATTGCAGGAATGAGCAGAACTAAGATGATATTTGAACTGAGGAGTTCCAGAGTATTACAGGGGTTTATATACTGTAGGTAACATGTAAGTAAATCAGTCAGCAAAGGTAAGGGCTATGTACAAAGCATGTGGAAAGTCTATTAGTAAGTGTAACAGATCAAAGCAGTAAAGTTGGAAATGAAGTAGGAATGGACAGATCAATAAGCATAGCGGAAAGGACATAACCGGTGACTGGAGCAATAGCTAATCTAAAAGGAGTTAGGGGTGAGTGCAGAGATGAAGGCGGAGCGCTGGGCGGAATAGCAGGATGGAGAACCAGACTTTAATGGAGTAGATCCGGAATTCTGGATCCGGAGGTATGGGATATGACAGGTGATCCGGAAGTAAGGGTCTATGTACCGAAGGCACACCTTTCAGTCTTATGGTACTGCATAACCTGTTGATAGGACATGTACATTGACCTGCAAAACCAGGTGTACAGGACACCGGCCGGCCAATGCACTGCCTGTATAGGCCGGCCATGCAGAACCTGTGCAGGCTGGTGTCCTATATACAGAATGATATCTCTGCACTGCCTGTATAGGCCGGTCATGCAGAACCCTTGCAGGCCAGTGTCCTACATACAGAATGATATCTCTGCAGTATCTGTGTAGGCTGGTGATGCAGACCCTTGCAGGCCGATGCCTCAGCCAGATCATGATATCTCTGCAGTATCTGTGTAGGCTGGTGATGCAGACCCTTGCAGGCCGATGCCTCAGCCAGATCATGATATCTCTGCAGTATCTGTGTAGGCCAGTGATGCAGACCCTTGCAGGCCGATGCCTCATCCAAATCATAATATCTCTACACTCCCTGTATATGCTGGTGATGCAGAACCCTTACAGGCCAATGCTCCATATAGAAAATATATCTTTTGCTGATGATGTAGGACCCCTGCAGGTTCATGCCTCATATAGAGAATGATATTTCTATGCTACTTATATAGGTCAAACCAGAATATTGAAGTAGATCTGGCCAACCTGCACCCTCAATATTTATGCAGGCTGTCCTAAATGCTCTAATATCAAATGAGATTCCATACAGGAGTAGGTCTAGCCAACCTCACTCATGTAATAAAACATATATCTCATATGGGATAATATAAATGGTGACTGAACAAAAAACAAAAATACAGTCTACTTACACTCCTTATCTCGTATGGGATAGTATAAATGGTGACTAAAATAAGTAGCATAGAAATATCATTTTCTATATGAGGCATGAACCTGCAGGGGTCCTACATCTATCCCATGAGATATATCTTTTGTTACATGAGTGAGGTTGGCTAGACCTACTCCTGTATGGAATCTCATTTGATATTAGAGCATTTAGGACAGCCTGCATAAATATTGAGGTCTACCTACACTCCTTATCTCATATGGGATAATATAAATGGTGACTGAATAAAAAATAAAAATACAGTCTACATATACTCCTTACAGGTGACTAGGGAAGCTGGCTTAATGAGCCAATATGTTATTGATAGGCCAGCCGCCCATGGCCTACATACTGCACAGACTGGCTGGCCCAATGGGCCAATATGTTATTGATAGGCCGGCCGCCCATGCCTCACATACTGCACAGACTGACTGGCCCAATGGGCCAATATGTTATTGATAGGCCGGCCGCCCATGCTTCACATACTGCATGGACTGACTGGCCCAATGGGCCAATATTTTATCAGTAGCCCGGCCGGCCATGTCCTACATACTGCATAAACTGGGTGGCCCAAAGGCCCAAAAAGTGTTCAGTGGGGCGGCCGCCCCTGTTCTACATCCCGTATAGGGCAGCTGGCCCACTAGGCCAATATAATACCAGTAGGTCGGCCGGCCATGGCCTACATGCTGCACAGACTGGCTGGCCAATAGTCCAATAAGGTATCAGTGGGTCGGTCATTCCATCTATGCATCCTGCTAAAGTATTGTCAGTGCTAACATCAATGTTACTCAAAAAGACATGAAAATTCAAGTGTATCTGACAACAAACTGCAAGAAGGGGATTCTAAGGTATTGTGCTAATGATGATGTCTCAGTTCTTAAACTTCTTTGAAGCTGCTCTGTCTCTGGTAGAGCAACGAGGAGGATCAGGAGGAGCAGATGTCTTCACCTTTTTCATGACTGAATCATCCACATCTGTTGCTGGGCATTTACCCTTCCCTTTTCCTCCAGTGTTAGTACTGCTTGCCTTCTTTGATGTGGCAGCCCTCTGATCAGTCATCTGAGATGCCTCAGCAACCCTCTTCTCCTCAGCCACCCTCTTTTCCTCAGCCACCTTTGCCTGCTCTGCCTCCCTCCTCTCTTTCACCTGCCTTTTGTTCTCCAGATGCCTTATGTGAACTTCTTCCCCCACTGTCATCTGCTTCTCATTACCATCTGGCAGCATTGTGTCCACCTTCACCTGGATTCTGATAATGGCCTCTTCAACCTTGTCCCCCACCTCGAAGCCAAGGATGGAGTCGCCCAAATATTGAGGCACATCATCTCCAGCCTCATCTGCTTCATACTCCTGAGCGCGGCAACACTCACGAATGAGGAGTCCAAGGCCCAGGACAACAATCATACCCAAACCACGAGATTTGATGACATAGTTGCCTAGTTCCTCCAAAGCGACAGAGGAAGCCTGAATATCACCGTGCATATTTTGAGGTAGATATGCCTCAGACCACATCCAAGATGCCCAGACAGGCAGATGTTGCTTCCTAGCCTTGCCCTTAGGATCAGGAGTTTGCTTTCAAAAAATAGTCAATTTTAATGCTGTTATCACAAATGTAGTGAATTATACATACTGTCTTGGAGAGTTTTTGAACTGTGGCCAACAGACGAGAATATGTTGGGAGGGTAGAGAGGGATTGAAGATAACCGACTGTGTCACCACCCATATGGAATTTCGGGCAGGAATCGGAAAGAGATGGGGTGTGGCTTTCCAAGTCATCCTCTTCGTCAGAAGAACCATTGGCTTGGGGGGCCTTCTTCAGTACCTCGTCCTCATCTGATGATACTTCGACATATTTTGGGTTCTTCCTTGATTTTTTACTTACATCCCCCTTCTTAGCCAGTGAATCATAGAAGTCGCCTTCCTTATACCCAACGAACCGGACAATTGGTTCATTATGGTTAGCACGATATTTCCAAAGTGAAAAAATCATACTGATGGCTTCCTTCTGCAGGTGAGAAGGATCCTTGATGACGACATTTCGAGGAATACAGTCCATGTCAAGGTAATGGTCTGGATCTTGGGTAATATGACCCCAGGGGACTGCAGCCCTAGGGTTGTTTGAGATGACCACTGTTGAATGTAAGCGGTCAGAAAAATACAGTACTTCGAAAATAGAAATGAATCACCATAAGCCTTTTGAAATACCTTTCATACGACCTTCTGCTGGTTCTTGAGCATGAGAGATTCAAAGCCTGTCGGTAGGCAAGGATAGCCCTCATCGTCTACCTCCACTGTTAAATCGGGCAACTTCTCATCTTCCTTGTCAGATTGGTCCTCAGCGTCTAAGCCTGTTGCTAGATCATTAGCAATTAAATAAATTACTGTATCCAAGACTTACTATACTCGGCTTCATTCAGCCAGTCAGCAAGTCGGTCTTGGGACTCTCCAGCCCATTTCTTGTTGTCTTTGGTAGCCAGAGTAAAAGTTTTCTTCGCCTTCCTGGGACAGGATTCCCAACTAAACCAATAGATTGTCAATGGTAATGTCAATGGGAAAAAAATAACACTGACATGGTTGTTCCAGGCATTTTCCCCTCCCCTCAATCATGAGCTACGAGCATCACAACATGTAAACCCATGGTTCTTCCTGCCATCTTTATGAAGTCCTCCATGATTTTCTTCTGGTGTCGGCTGCGGTATCTGTAGATACACATGAGTTTTTCCTAAATATAGCAATGTAGTGTTAAAAAAATACCTGTCCTTGGCGTCAGAAAGAGCACCTTCCTGGTTCCACTTTTCTGCCACAAGTCTGAGCTCCTCATGTACATCTGGTGACAGGGCATTGTACCAGGACCGGACCAGCTTTGTCCTTGTCCCCATGGACCTTAGGTCAGAGGTGTCACGGTGCTTCTTGTCATACTCCCCAATTTCTTCTTTGAACAACTTCTGTGCGACATCAAAAGGAGAGAATTCGGTCTTGAATGCTGCAGCATCCAGAGGCTTGTCATCCTGACAGCCTTTGACCATATCTACAGTGATGATGCCTGCACCAGATGTGAGTTTATGAGCTCCCTCGATGATTTTTTGCTCAAGATCGCGGTCCTCGTCATCCTCCAGAAAACGCAAGTAATATGTACGGATAGCCTATAAAATTAGATTAATATAGACAAAGAGACTGGAAGCTCACCTTCTGAATGTTATTGCCTGGAAGCATAGTCGAAGCATCCTTGGCCTGGTCACTTTCAAGTATGGCATCTTTGATGCTTTTGAGGATTTTTGCCCTCTCAGCAGGGTTTCCTTTAGCTGAAACATAGGAAATCTTGTGCTCATCCAAAACAGCCTTGAATACATGTGTCCAGTCAGCCATTGTATGCAAAAATCTTGAGAATGGAGGCCGGTATAAGTTTGCAGAATGTGTAACCAGTACCAACTCACTTGACAACAGATCAACAAACCATGTCACATGATCAAAACATGGTCACATGCTCATCAGGTGACTATCTTGAGGTCACATGATTCAAATAACCAGCACAAAATCACCTAAGTATAAATCTGACCGACTCACAAATTCAATGACATTAGCTTATATACCAAATCTCAAGATTCAGACACCAAACAAATGATTACTCAAACTCAGAACAATGATAACATGAAGCAAAGTACAAAGTAAGACAGATATTCAAGAAAAATATGTAAATCAAGCCAACTGTGTCTCCAATGGAATATCCAACCAAGTACTACCATTCTTCCTACCAGAATAAAGTACTGTGGACCCTGGTGGCTGAGAGAATGTATGGCTTACATTGCAAGAGTCATTTTTGCACTCAAAAATATAAGCCTTGTCCTTGCTGCCTTTGACATAGGCGGACCTCCAAGAATTAGCCCAACCACACCCACTGCATTGGATAGGCAGGCGGTGGCCCCAAGGATGGAACTCCACATTAGCCCATGCAAACCTAGAGCAAGTGAGGGCGCCCTCCTTGACAGGTGTCAGCAGATAAATGTCAGAGTGGCGACCAAGGTCACAGGCTTGTGCAAGCATATCCTTGAATGCTAAACAAAGTGGGCAACGTCCAATGAGAACCCTCTCTGTGAACGCAATGAGCAAGTGCGAGGTGAAAGAGGGCTGAAACCGAGGAGCATTGAATGTGATGGTACCAGGTTAATTTGTGTCTGTAGGAACATTAGATGATGTCAAATAAACTGGAAAAAAAAAACTCACCGGACAACAGCCTCTTGCAAGCCATGGAATGAGTCCAAGTTGGTGACAAGGTGGCCACAACAGAACATCCAGAGGTAGGATTCCTGGGCGGCATCAATGAGAGTTTGCCAGGGTTGGAGAATTATTTCCAAGAACTGTAAAAAGGGTCACTTATTGGCGCACTATGAAAGAAAAAAAAAAACTCACATCATTGACCGGAGTGCTGATATAGCCCTCTGAGGCATCATCCTCATACCCAGTAAAAGGGTCTCCAAAATCCTCATCAGTGTGAGTAGAGACGCCAATCACAACACGCTCCCAGACAAAGGACTTCTTCAAACCTTTCATTATCTTCTGGATGTTGCTGTGGTAGGCAGGAAGCTTGGCATCAGTGCCAATGTCATAGTAGACGTTGAGATACTGGATGCGGTCGCCAGTATAGTAGGGCTTGAGGAAGGAATGAGCAAACTCCATAGGGCTACCAGCCACTGTGAAGTCGACGAGGATGAGGTGAATGAAAATGACTGTGGCTGCTGAAATTTCGGCTCGCTCAGACACCTCAAGCGCGCCATTGATGGGTAAGAACCTGTCCAAGACTGGAAGGTGGTTGGTGTTATAGAAACCCTGTTATCAATGAGGGGTGAACAAAAAAATAAAATAAAATCAAAAAACTCACAAAGTAGGCGCCGCCTTGTTCCATCTTGATGTGGCAACAAATGCACTGGAAAGAGATGTTGTCCTGCAGGACTGTGGTCTCTAAGTCAGGCGGCAGCTGCAGGCGGAGCCTGCACACAACTCTGGGACACAGAGCGCACATGAAGAGAGTATTCTCTTCATAGCGCCCTGCACCATCCCTGCAGACTATGCAATACTAAAAGGAAGAAAGATAAAGCACATTAGTAACTAGATTAGTGAGAAAATGGACGCACCTCATTGTGAACACTTGTATTTGCCAAGTCCCCACCTCCCATAGGCAAGGTGGCCTTGGCAGCGGTCAAAGCCTTCAGAAGAGAGAAAGATAAAGTGAATCAGCAAATACAAGACAGAAAAAGTAAGACGCACCTTATAATGAGCATCTCTCTTCTCAATGTCCCCACCTCCCACAGGCTTGACCTTGGAGGCGGTCAAGCCTTCCTTCTCCGGCTATCCACTCCAGAAGTCCGGGTGCTTGAGATGTTGAGGAGGACACGTGGGGCTGAGCCGCCAGTGGATTTCTTGGCGGTGTTCTTGGTGCGGACCATAGTGGGTGACAAGAGCTGGTATTGTAGTTAGTATTAGCATAGAAATAGAATAAAGAAAACTCACATGACTTAAGAGACGCGTCAACACAAGAGACGCGTGGACACAAGAGACGCGTGGAACAAAAGAGACACGTGGACAAAAGAGACGCGTCAGCAAAAGAGACGCGTTGAGAAAAGAGATGCGTTGAGAAAACAAACGCGTCAGCAAAAGAGACACGTGGACAAAAACAAACAAAAGACACTCACATGATCAAAGAGACGCATTGACAAGAGAGAGAAGAGACTTAGACAAAAGAAACAAGTCGAAAAAACCAACCAAACATGCACGTGACTTCCCACCGGCAAAGTCCGACAACCAGTAGAATTGAGTGCGGGAACATTTGGTACAAACAACAACAAATCAACAAACAATACTTCAACCATCAACCTTGTTCCCACGGTTCGTCTGCTCAACTTCAACCATGTTTCCACTTCATCCCATAACCCATATATATTACACTATTACACCTTTCTTCCTTATCTTTTGTACCTGTCCTTTGGCCACTTGCAGACTGCAGCTGCAAGTGTTCAAAGGCAGTGTTACATTGACTTTTTACCGCTCTCAGTAAGTAATGTTAAGTCATATGATTTGTAGTACTGACTTGGTTTTATTTTATTTTGACAGCTGGCACACTATCAAGCTTTTGATAGCGCACCTTAAGGTCAGTCCTTTCTCTTGGTTCTTGATTGACTTTGTTTTAGTTATTCTTGGCCAACCATGTCCCCAGGGACTGGCGCCTCTAACCCTTTGTTTTTTTAGTTCTTCCTGGCCAACCATGTCCCCAGGGACTGGCGCCTTTACTTTGGGATCTGGGGGTTGTGTTCCTGGCCTACCATGTCCCCAGGGACTGGCGCCTTGGACTTTGGGATCTGGGGGTTGTGTTCCTGGCCAACCATGTCCCCAGGGACTGGCGCCTTGGACTTTGGGATCTGGGGGATATGCTCTTGGCCAACCATGTCCCTAGGGACTGGCACCTTTACTTTGTCCAGTTTTTACGCCTACTCACCTCTCTTTCAGATTTTCCACCTGCCTTGTTAAGCCCCCTTATTTCTTCTTCTACAAATATACCGCACTAACTACATTTTTTTCTCTAGCTTTCTATGACACTTTCTTGCTTTGCGCCTGTCTGGTTGAGTGGGTTTTTTCTTTTCTTCTTTCAATCATACTCTACCACTAACCGCATTTCTTTCTCTAGCTTTCTATATCAGTTTTCCTTGGTTATGTTTCAAACTGGTAAGCGCCGGCTTAATATTTAATATCATACTGACTTCCACTACATAGATTATCAGTTACTGCGCATTTTTTCTTCTATATTTTGTACTCTAGGGTGCAAGGCTTGGATGGAGAGGGCCCCTCCATCCTTGTCTTGCATCACTTACATTAGTCTTTTGTCTTTCTTTATTTTTGCCAACCTTGTACACTTTAGTGAAGCCATAGCGCAAATGTATTGCCCTTTATGGGTATTTTAATGTCATGTGATCCTTAATTTTTTGCCAAAATAAATGTCATGTGATCGTGAGAGTGCACCTTGAAGGGTATCTTGAGATTATATCTGTCTAATGGCGACTGATACTGGGTGCATCATGGTCATTGTTGCGTTTTTCCTTCATCATCGCCCGGTATCCCAAAACATGAGCCCATGTCAGTACCACCACTATACAAACACTGTATAGTGATGGCGACTGATATGGTGCATCATGGTCCTTGTTGTGTTTTTCCTATTGCCACTTATACACCCATTTTCCCTTCTCCATATCTCAGCGTTGTCAGTAACGGTGAGTTTATTTACCAGGACTATCTATACCCTATGCTTCACTTACTGCATTATCATCCATATATTGCAGCACTGTCAGTAACGGTGAGTTTATTTACCAGGACTATCTATACCCTATGCTTCACTTACTGCATTATCATCCATATGTTGCAGTGCTGTCAGTAACGGTGAGTTTATTTACCAGGACTATCTATACCCTATGCTTCACTTACTGCATTATCATCCATATTGCAGCACTGTCAGTAACGGTGAGTTTATTTACCAGGACTATCTATACCCTATGCTTCACTTACTGCATTATCATCCATATGTTGCAGTGCTGTCAGTAACGGTGAGTTTATTTACCAGGACTATCTATACCCTACAGCATCATTACTTGTTTCTCGAGGAAACTCAAGACATCATATTTGGTAATGTTTTACAGTCAAAGATCAAGTCTTCTAACCGTCACTTTTAATTAGATTAAATCTTTCTTTTCACCTTCAATCACTCTACCTCTACACCAGCATACGATGCTTGTTGACCAAGACGCAAACAAGGTGAGTACATTATATTATATTTTGCTGCTATATATGACACTTTCTACACTATCATAGGATATGGTCATGTTCACCCTTGATGAGGAGCATGCTATGCTCGTCGACCCAGATGACTCAACAAATGTGAGTACATTATATTATATTTTGCGGCTATATATTGACACTTTCTACACTATCATAGGATATGGTCATCTTCACC